>NC_045956.1:1324183-1624183 GCF_010909765.2 Amblyraja radiata
TGAAACGGAAAAGAGGTCGGGCATTTACACTTTTAAGGCTCTGTGTGTGTCGAAGCTTCGTGTGTGTGATGCCGCACCGCAAACCCCCCCACCACCCCCCCCACGCGTTGCCGAGACGGACCCGACTTCGACGACTTCAAGATACACTATTTTAAGACGGCAGGGACCAGACTTCAACGACCAAATCTCCCCTGGGGGCTACAGGTAGGGAACGGTCTTTATGCACTTTTCCAACTCTGTGTGTGGGGGTGGTTAGTGTGTGTGAGGCCCCCCCCCCCCCCCCATTGGGGGCTATTGGGGGCCGCAGGACCGCCCACGTCTTTTCCACTTCGTCAGAGATTTCGCTTTTCTTTCTAAGTATGCGCTTCTCATTTCATTCCGTCGTGTTTAAGCGCACGTTTTTAATGGATAACATACCCCCCCCCCCCCCCCAATACTTCAAAACTAAACTGGCTTATCACCCACACAAGCCCCGATGCTCAAAGACATCGTTGCCATAGTTACCGTACAGAGAATAGCCTGTGAGCCGAGGAGCTTTCAAAACAACATGATATGTTCACATATTGTGTAAAAATATTAACGTGTTTCAAACCCCTAAAACTCGATATGAACAACACATGCACAACTTAATTAAATTAGAGAAGAACGAACAATATGTCGAGATTTTAATATTCCAATCAATGCACGTTTGACATTGAGTTGTCTGCCAGTTGGCCAATCACGCGCTTTGTTTCAGGCCAGCACACAAAATGGCTGAGAGGGCTTCACAGATGCCTGTTTTACTGGAGATTCAAATGTGTTGTTCTGTGGAATAAATGTAATGGAAACTTGCAGCAGCTTCATTGTATTTAGTGCAAAAAACATTAAAAAAGACAGAAGAAAGTGCTGCGAAGTGGATAAAAATGCAAGAGAACAAGGTCCATGCTGATGTGCTGGAACACAAATGAACCCATGAATCACCTACCTGAAAGGAAAGACTAAAGGCCGGAATTTATGAACATCAAACTGTATGGACTTTAATTAATCTAATTGCACCCTTTATAACGTTAATAGATTCATTCATTCATTCATTCATTCCTTATTCATTCACTCACTCACTCACTTACTCAGACGTTCATTCATGAAATTGAGGGCCTGAACTATAACGCGGTGAATTGAACATTGTCACTAATGCCAGCCTGTTGTACAGTTATTAGTCTATAACAGATAATCTCGGAGCTTCATGCGAAAACATGCAGGGACAAAATGCTCCGATCGCGTAACTTACGAACTCGCGGCAAATAGCAATCAATTTCACTCCCTTTTTCTCCCGTTATCATGGTCCGAAAACGAGCAAACTAAAAATACTGACGACCACCCCCCCCCCCCCCCCCCCCCCCCCTGCCCGGCCACAGATATGATCCTCGCCTCCACGATCGCCAATCGGCCGCTTATTAATTGAGACCCGCTTCTTCACTTTACCGCGAGTACCGGTAGGTTTTCACAGGAAGGACCGAGCTTATTTCTTAACGACTAATTACTCTACAACACGCTGGCATTAGTGACACTGTTTACTTTACTGCAATAGCTTAGACCCCCACACCCCTCTCCACCTCCGATCCAACACCCCCCCTCCCTCCACACTCTTCCCCCTCTCCCTCCTCATCTTTGTGTGTGACGACAAACGCACCACCCCTCCCCCTCTCCCTCCTCATCTTTGTGTGTGACGACAAACGCACCACCCCCCCCCCCCCCCCCCCTTTGGTGCAGGAGGCGCGCGCACAGCATCTTGAACGCTCAGCAAATGTTTGAATTCTTCACTAACCGTCATTCTGACTTTGCTTGTGAAGACAGGAGTCGTGGATTGCATTTGTCTGACAATAATAATCAGCTTTATTTTTATTGGATAGAATTTATTTGTTTCACATCAACCTGATCATTATATAAATCTTAAAAAGTCAATTTAATTTACAGGCTTATTTTTAAAAAAAAAAGATTTTATTGCATTTCATTGTTATTTTCTTTATTTTTATCAATTTGAATTTACTAATTTAACTGTTCATTATAAATCTTCAGGAGTGCATTTCATTTTTAACATTAACATTTTATTGTTAAATTCAATATTTGTATTTCATTGAATTGATTTATTTCTCACTTAACATTACTTTTAAAGACTAATAATTTCAACACCCCTCCCTCCCCCTCACCCCTCTCCACCTCCGATCCCACACCCCCCCTCCCTCCACACTTTTCCCCCTCTCCCTCCTCATCTTTGTGTGTGACGACAAACGCACCACCCCCCCCCCCCCCCCCCCTTTGGTGCAGGAGGCGCTCACACATCATCTTGAACGCTCAGCGATTGTTTGAATTCTTCACTAACCGTCATTCTTACTTTGCTTGTGAAGACAGGAGTCGTGGATTGCATTTGTCTGACGATAAAAATCAGCTTTATTTTTATTGGATTGAATTTATTTGTATCACATCAACCTGCTCATTATATAAATATTAAAAATTCCATTTAATTTACAAGCTTATTTTTTAAAGAATAACATTTTATTGCATTTCATTGTAATTTTCTTTATTTTTATCAATTTGATTTTTCTCATTTAACTGTTCATTATAAATCTTCAAGAGTGCATTTCATTTTTAACATTAACATTTTATTGTTAAATTCTATATTTTATTTCATTGCTTTGATTTATTTCTCACTTAACATTACTTTTAAAAACTGATAATTTCAACACCCCTCCCTCCCTCTCTCCCCCCTCCCCTCCCCCTCTTCCTCCCCTGCCTCTGAAAAAACGTTTTACTAACGTTAAATATTCCCCGTTTGTTTCATCTTTACCATTTTGAAATTTCTAGATTCTAAACGCTTGCCTTTGAAAACTAAAATCATTGAAATTTCACTTTGTCATCGTTGACTTTTTTAAAAGAAGATAAGTTGTGAGGTCGGGTGCATAGTGTGAAGACGCTCTGATCTGTTTGTGGAGGCGCAAGCATAGAGAAGAGTGCATTTCATTTAAACGAATAATTTTATAACATTACCATTTGATTGCATTTCATTGTAAAATTCATTGTTTGTTTTTCATTGAATTGATTTACTTCTCACTTAATATTACTGCATTTTAACACATACTTTTAATTTCAAAAACTGTTTAACAAAAAAATAATTGCTGACTTTTCATTGACAACTTAGATTCAAATTCATTGTTTTTTCACTGTCATCGTTGACTATTTTTTAAATTTTTTACACAAAATATTTTGACATAAACTTTTTATACGTTAAATTTACCCAATTTGAAAAATCTTTATCATTTTGAGAATACAGACTTCTTGACTATTGTCTTTAATTCATAAAGACTGTTTTCTAACATTAAAATTACCCCATTTGTTACATCTTTACAATTTTGAGATTAACGATTGTCTTTCATTGAAAACATTTTATTGGTTTTTATTTGACGTTTAAATTGATAACATATTTAAAAAGACATTTCATTGTAATTGGCAACAGGTTTCATTGTGATTGATTTCATTCTAGAGGAAAGGAACAATTTTCAAGAAATTGATCTGTTTTCTTTGACAACTGAGATTTCAACAAAATTTCTTTGCGATTTATTTCATTTGATCTCATATCTACCATTTTGAATAAATTCATCTGAGAGTGTGTTTCGGCTTTTTAAAATTCGGAAAAATTCCATTTTGTATAACTTATTACAGTCTTCATTGCCAACAGAGATTCTGTTTTCAAATCATGCCAAGAGGAAAGAATAAACATACAGGGCGGTCGTGTGATGAGAAAAAGAAACATCGAGAAGTAATGAGGAGGAGAAGGGAACAACTGACTCAGCAAGAAACAACACAAAATCTCCGAGATAATCCAGAAATAAACAAGGAGAGAAGGGCACAACAGACACAGCCAGAAACATCTCACTGTCTCCAAGATAGTCAGGGTACAAAGCGGGAGAGAAGTGCACATGAGACGAACCAGGAGAGAAGGGCACAAGAGACACAGCCTGAAACATCTCAGTGTCTAGAAGATAGACAGGGGAGACAGCGGGAGAGAAGTGTACATGAGATGCAGCAAAAAACAACTCAACATCTCAGAAATAAACGAGAGAGGGAGCAGGAGAGAACAACTCGAGAGACAGAGCCAGAAATAAGTCAACGTCTCAGAAATAAACGAGAGAATGAGCAGGAGAGAAGGACTCGAGAGACAGAGCCAAAAAGAAGTCAACGTCTCATCAATAAACAAGAGTTGGAGCAGGAGATAAGGACTCGAGAGACAGAGCCAAAAAGATGTCAACGTCTCAGAAATAAACGAGAGAGGGAGCAGGAGAGAAGGACTCGAGAGACAGAGCCAAAAAGAAGTCAACGTCTCAGAAATAAACGAGAGAGGGAGCAGGAGATAAGGACTCAAGAGACAGAGCCAAAAAGATGTCAACGTCTCAGAAATAAACGAGAGAGGGAGCAGGAGAGAAGGACTCGAGAGACAGAGCCAAAAAGAAGTCAACGTCTCAGAAATAAACGAGAGAGGGAGCAGGAGATAAGGACTCGAGAGACAGAGCCAAAAAGAGGTCAACGTCTCAGAAATAAACGAGAGAGGGAGCAGGAGAGAAGAACTCCAGAGACAGAGCAAGAAAAAAGTCAACGTCTCAGAAATAAACAAGAGAGGGACCTGGAGAGAATAACTCAAGAGACAGAGCCAGAAACAAGTCAGCGTCTCAGAAATAAACGAGAGAGGGAGCAGGAGAGAAGAACTCAAGAAATGCATCAAGAAACATCTCAACATCTTGAGGAACATCAAGAAATAATACAAATGAGAAGGGATTCAGAGATGGGAAATGAAAGAACTGGAAGGCTGGATGAACAACGAAATGCACGACTAAAAAGGAGAAATATTAATGCTGATGTTGGTCAAATGACCCATGTTTGCCTTCATTGTCGAGCTCAACACTTCTCAGCAGAAACGACCAACTTTTGCTGCATGAAGGGTAAGGTCAAGATTGCACCTCTGAAAACACTCCCGAATGCACTCATTAATTTGTATACAGGTGACACGCCACAAGCACATGAGTTCCAAAAGAATATTAGACAATACAATTGTCTCTTTCAATTCACGTCATTTGGTGCCAAGGAAGTGATGTCACATGGATGGAATCCTTCAGTGATCATTCAAGGCCAGATTCATCATTTCATTGGTTCTTTGATGCCTGACCAAGATCAACAAAATAAATTCTTACAAATCTATTTCATGGACCCGCAAGATAGCATTGGGTTGCGAATGAGTATACTCCAAGATGCTGGTATTCAAAGGGACACTGTTGAAACGCTTGAAAACATGATAAGACTAAACAACCCTTACATTCATTCACTTGTGATGGCGATGGAGAGAATTAGAGATTTACCGGAGGCATCAATCGTTATTGATCCCAATTATCGGCCACCTTTCCAACATGAACGGAGGTTTAACACGCAAACTGCAAATGAAGTTGCCGTCCTCATAGCAAACAGTAATGAGCCTGTGGCAACATCACGCCACATTGTCTTGAGAAGTAGAGGAAGAGGAGGAGCAGAAGGAGGTCTGCAAATCATTTCAGAGTCCCATAGGTCTTATGACAGTTTTCAATACATCCTTTTCTTTCCACTTGGTGATGACGGATGGCATTCACAACTCCAAATGAGTACCGGCAGAAAATTGACACTAATGCGATATTATGCATATAGGATCATGAATCGTGACAATGAATTCAACCAGCTTTTGAGAGGAGGACGACTCTTCCAACAATATCTTGTAGATATGGCGGCTAAAATTGAAGGTGATAGACTGAATTATATTCGCATGAATCAGGTATCGTTGAGGTCAACGACGTACAAAGGACTGACGGATGCATTACATGATGATGATAACTTGGAAAACATTGGAAGGCGCATCATCCTCTCTTCAACATTTGTCGGTGGTCCCAGATATATGATGGGACGATGCCAGGACGCCATGATGTATGTTCGGAAGTATGGTACTGCTGCATTCTTCATTACAATGACCTGCAATCCAAATTGGAGCGAGATCCGACAGTGCCTCTTTCCAAATCAGCAGCCGTCTGATAGACCGGAATTAATAGCAAGAGTATTCGAGCTGAAAAGAAAAATATTCATGAAGACCGTCACTGGACCAGATGGCTTCTTTGGAAACTGTATTGCTTTCATCTTGACTATGGAATATCAGAAGAGAGGCCTGCCTCATTTCCATTGTCTGCTTTGGCTTGATGAAGCGAGTAAGCCAAGACCTCAACAATATGAAAGATTTGTGCAAGCTGAAATTCCAGACCCACAAGCAGATCCTGAGCTGCATAAATTGGTACTCAAGCACATGATCCATGGACCGTTCTGCAAGGCCACATCTCGATGTTGGAAGGAAGGAAGATGCACCAAGAGATTCCCAAAGCCATTTGTCGAAAGCACAATGTATGGAGATGATTCGTATCCTCTGTACAGGAGAAGATCTCCCGCAATGGGAGGATTTCAGGGACATCAAGAAGGACGTTCGTTAAAGACTATTACTTCTAATTGGGTTGTGCCCTATAATGCAGAACTATTGAAGGCTTTCAAATGTCACCTCAACGTCGAAATATGCTGCTCTGTACAGTCAATCAAATACGTCATCAAGTACACCTTGAAGGGATGTGATCAGGCAGCTTTTGGAATTAACGTAAATGACGAGATTAAACAGTACCTGAATGGAAGATACATTGGTCCTTCAGAGGCAGGGGCATCAGTCCTTGGATTTCTTACTCATGAGAGACACCCCCCTGTCATTCGACTTGATATACATCTACCAGACCAACAACAAGTATTTTTTGATGCTGCTCAGCAAGGGATGAATGATGGAATTGCGAGAACCACTTTGACTGAATTTGTTCGATTGAGTTCTGAAGATCCGTTTGCAAGAACACTATTGTACGTTGATGTACCTCGATTTTATACATGGAGCAGCAAGAGATGGCAAAGAAGGAAGGTTGGAAAGAGTGTGGATAACTTCCCAGGTATTTTTGAAGTCAACGTTCTTGGACGAATACATGTCATTTCTCCAAAACTAGGTGACCTCTTCTACATGAGACTGCTTCTGCATCACGTGAAAGGACCAGTGTCTTTCGAGTCCTTGAAGACACATAATGGAGTAATTCTTCCTTCCTTCAAAGACGTCTGCAGAGAAAGAGGTTTGTTGGAAGCTGACGACCATTGGCAACAAACAATGGAAGATGCTGAAATGACAAGACTCCCCAGGGCAATCAGGGATTTGTTTGTTGTTCTGCTGACAAATACTGACATCAATGATCCTCTACAATTATGGGATCGCTTCAAGAATTGCATGTCTGAGGATTACCTTGAAAGCGAGCGAAGAAGAAAAAGTGGTCAGAATATCACAATTGATGACAGACATCATGATCAGGCTCTCTTTTATATTCAGGACAAGCTTGAGAATTGCAACACCACACTGGAAAATTTTACCTTGCCCCGACCAAGAAATGAAAGGATGGACATTGATGGTGAAAATGTTGATTTACTTAATGAATTGAATTACAATAGATCAGAACAACAGCGATTTGTTGATGAGAATGAGCCTCTGCTGAATGCTGAGCAGAGAGAAGTTTATGACCATGTGTGCGACTACTTGCAGAGGGATCTATCTTCAATGATTTTCATTGACTCACCAGGAGGAACAGGAAAAACATTTATCATAAATTTGATCCTCTCCACGGTTAGAGCTCAAGGTCAAATTGCCATTGCTGTAGCATCGTCTGGTATCGCAGCCACATTAATGCCTGGTGGAAGAACTGCACATTCACGATTCAAGATACCTATCCATGTGACGGAGGATTCAACATGCAACATCAACAGCAACTCTAAAACGGGAGATTTCTTCAGGAGAGTGAAGCTCATTGTTTGGGATGAGTGTCCAATGATTAGGAGGGAGTGCTTTGAAGCGGTGGACAGAACTCTTCAAGATGTATGCCGCAAAAAGGATCATTTTGGCGGAATTCTTACCATTTGTTGTGGTGATTTTAGACAACTCCTTCCTGTAGTGAAGATGGGAAGTGATATTGATGTTCAAAACGCCTGCATCAAGACATCGTACTTGTGGCGGACTTTCACAAAGTTTGAATTGAAGAGAAATATGCGATTGAGCGAAGGAAAGGGTGAGTATTCTAAATTTTTGTTGGATGTAGGAGAGGACAAGATTGCAAAGAATGAAGACAATGAAATTAACATTCCAGAAGACATGGTTCTCTCAGCAAGAACACTGGATGACTGCATTGATTATATCTATCCAGCATTTGACCACCCTGCAACATTATTCTCTAACAATTGTATCTTGGTTCCTCACAATGATACGATGAGAAGAATCAATTCTGCGTGTGTCAGACGCTTCCCTGGAACCATGAGGGAGTACTATTCTTTCAATTCTGTCACTGACGGAACAAATTCAACTCACTTCCCAACGGAATTCCTCGATTCAGTCGAGATTTGTGGTTTACCACCACACAAATTGGAGTTGAAGAAAGGATCTCCAATTGTTTTAATCAGAAACTTGCAACCCCCAAAGCTATGCAATGGAACGAGGTTGATTGTAGAACAGCTACACAATAATCTCATAGTTGCTAGAATCAACATGGGGGCCTACAAAGAAGATATTGTTCTAATTCCTAGGATGAAGATCAATTTGACAGAAGATGAAAACATTCCCATTAGGCGGAGCCAATTCCCTATTCTGTCGAGTTTTGCAATGACAATTCATAAGGCACAAGGACAAACCATGGAGAAGGTCTTGATATACCTTGAGAAACCAGTATTTCAACATGGCCAACTATATGTAGCTCTTAGCAGAGGAAAGGTGAAGGAACAAGTAAAAGTGTTCCTGAAAGATGGGACATCAACCAGGAATGTTGTGATTAAACAAATGCTTTGTTGAGAAATGACTGCTGCATTAAGTGCTCAAATTTTCCTAAAGTCAATGAAAGTAGGCAAAACTGAAGGCAAAAAGCGATGCAGGAAGGAACTGAATGTCCAGAGTTTCGACACTTTTGATTATTGCTCCTCAGTTCAACAAGGGATGTTTAACACAGGAATCGCATTTCTGCACACAAAAGTTTAAAATGCTGCCTCAGAAAAAGCTTCAAGGACACATTAAGTGACATGTAAAATCTTAACAGTTGTATTTGATTTTTGGATCGAAAGTTGCTGGAGCTGTTCTCATGCTTCACGATAAAGCTTGCAGATGGATTATTTGCTGCAGGATATAAAACTACAGGCTTGCACATCTAGGGTATATGTATCAGGTACAGTTCAATTGTTGAGTCAATTATTGAGTAAATGATGATTGACGAGATATTGATGTTTGAGGATTTGGTGTTGGTAATGGCATTGCGTATCAAGGTTATGTGGTTAATTTCTGCCTTGTAGGAAATTATCGTTACCTTTTCTGTTGTTTGACATGAGTGTTACTTTCCACTTTGGTCTATTGTCGAGTTATTTTGTTTGTAAGGATTGACTGCATTTTCCCAGGAGTTGCAGTGGAATTGAAAATTCTGTAACCATCAGTGAAAATCAACTTCAGATCTTAAGATGGATGAAAGGTCAGTATTTGAGATTATTTCAGACCCGTGCATTGTTTTTTTTTATCCATGATACAAATTTACTTCAGTTTTATCAGAATGCCCTAATACCATTCAAATGCTGCCTTTTTGTCTAGAGCTGTCACTGTCGCCTCATTTCTGGATCCGAGATATTTAGACTGAACGTCTTTGGGATCTGCGAGAAATAAATGAAGGACAGTAGGGAACAAGCAACACAACAAGAAATTGATAGAAAACACCGAAATTGGTATATGATACAAAAACTCTTTTTATTTGTATGTTGATGGATTGACAGATAGAATTTTATAAATATCTACATTGAAATAAATATCTCCTTTTTTTAAATTCATGCCCAGAAGCAGGAGCAAACAAGTTGCATGATGGTGAATGGACACTGTAAAGAGATGTTGAGAAGCAGCATGGAGCAGAAGTGAACAAGAGACAGAACAAGAAAGGACTGAACCTCTTGAGGAGCTTCAAAAATTATTGGAAGTTTGCATGGAACAAGAGACACAACAATAAGCTTCCAAATTAAATACAAAATGGTACATAATTGTGTAATGTTTTTTTTTTAATTATAGGTAAATGCATTTATATACATAATTGTCTTAAGAAGTTTATAAATGTCTACAATAGATGAAATTACCTTTACAAATTTATGAATATCTACATCGTGATAAATATCTTTCTCTTTTTTTTTCATCATGCAAAGAGATGGGAGCAATCGAGTTGCTGGATGTTCAAGGAACAACACAAAGCAACGTTGAGAAGCAGTAATGAGCAGAACAGCACAAGAGACGAGAGGAAGTTGCCAAAATACAGCCAGATCGGTACACGGTAGTACAATGTTTATAGAAGTTTCTCACCCCCCCCCCCCCCCCCTGCAAAACGCCGTTGGGGAAACAGACCCAACGGGTCTGCACTTGGTCTAGTAATATATAAAACTCTCGCCCCAGATTCCAAAACGGAACTCCGTCCGTCCGGCACCCTGGCCCACTCCCTTTGCTGGCGCGCTCCCTGTGATTCTCCGCAACTCCGAAACCGGACGCAGTACCGCCCGCGTCTTTTCGACTTCGGAAGAGATTTCGCTTTTCTTTCCAAGTATGCGCTTCTCATTCCATTCCGTCGTGTTTAAGCGCACGTTTTAAATCAAAACCTTACCCACCCCCCCCCCCCCCCCCCCCAAAAATCTCAAAACTAAACTGGCTTCTCACCCACACAAGCCTCACCAGCACCAGCCCCTGCTGAACATTCCATCGTGTGATGTCACAATGCCCAATGCTCACAGATGCCCAATCGGAATGGAGCCATTTACATATGCCAAAGCAGGAGCCCCAGCCAATGGTGAACGTTCCATCGTGTGATGTCACAATGCCCAGTGCTCATAGACATCGTTGCCATAGTGACAGTACAGAGAGTCAGATGAGGGCCGAGGAGCCTTCAAAACAACATGAGATGTTCCCATATTGTGTGTGTGAAAATATTTTCACCCCTGAACCTCGATAAGAACACCACCTGCACATCTTAATTAAATTAGAGAAAAACGGAAAAGAGGTCGGGCATTTACACTTTTAAGGCTCTGTGTGTGTCGAAGCTTCGTGTGTGTGATGCCGCACCGCAAACCCCCCCACCACCCCCCCCACGCGTTGCCGAGACGGACCCGACTTCGACGACTTCAAGATACACTATTTTAAGACGGCAGGGACCAGACTTCAACGACCAAATCTCCCCTGGGGGCTACAGGTAGGGAACGGTCTTTATGCACTTTTCCAACTCTGTGTGTGGGGGTGGTTAGTGTGTGTGAGGCCCCCCCCCCCCCCCCATTGGGGGCTATTGGGGGCCGCAGGACCGCCCACGTCTTTTCCACTTCGTCAGAGATTTCGCTTTTCTTTCTAAGTATGCGCTTCTCATTTCATTCCGTCGTGTTTAAGCGCACGTTTTTAATGGATAACATACCCCCCCCCCCCCCCCAATACTTCAAAACTAAACTGGCTTATCACCCACACAAGCCCCGATGCTCAAAGACATCGTTGCCATAGTTACCGTACAGAGAATAGCCTGTGAGCCGAGGAGCTTTCAAAACAACATGATATGTTCACATATTGTGTAAAAATATTAACGTGTTTCAAACCCCTAAAACTCGATATGAACAACACATGCACAACTTAATTAAATTAGAGAAGAACGAACAATATGTCGAGATTTTAATATTCCAATCAATGCACGTTTGACATTGAGTTGTCTGCCAGTTGGCCAATCACGCGCTTTGTTTCAGGCCAGCACACAAAATGGCTGAGAGGGCTTCACAGATGCCTGTTTTACTGGAGATTCAAATGTGTTGTTCTGTGGAATAAATGTAATGGAAACTTGCAGCAGCTTCATTGTATTTAGTGCAAAAAACATTAAAAAAGACAGAAGAAAGTGCTGCGAAGTGGATAAAAATGCAAGAGAACAAGGTCCATGCTGATGTGCTGGAACACAAATGAACCCATGAATCACCTACCTGAAAGGAAAGACTAAAGGCCGGAATTTATGAACATCAAACTGTATGGACTTTAATTAATCTAATTGCACCCTTTATAACGTTAATAGATTCATTCATTCATTCATTCATTCCTTATTCATTCACTCACTCACTCACTTACTCAGACGTTCATTCATGAAATTGAGGGCCTGAACTATAACGCGGTGAATTGAACATTGTCACTAATGCCAGCCTGTTGTACAGTTATTAGTCTATAACAGATAATCTCGGAGCTTCATGCGAAAACATGCAGGGACAAAATGCTCCGATCGCGTAACTTACGAACTCGCGGCAAATAGCAATCAATTTCACTCCCTTTTTCTCCCGTTATCATGGTCCGAAAACGAGCAAACTAAAAATACTGACGACCACCCCCCCCCCCCCCCCCCCCCCCCCCTGCCCGGCCACAGATATGATCCTCGCCTCCACGATCGCCAATCGGCCGCTTATTAATTGAGACCGCTTCTTCACTTTACCGCGAGTACCGGTAGGTTTTCACAGGAAGGACCGAGCTTATTTCTTAACGACTAATTACTCTACAACACGCTGGCATTAGTGACACTGTTTACTTTACTGCAATAGCTTAGACCCCCACACCCCTCTCCACCTCCGATCCAACACCCCCCCTCCCTCCACACTCTTCCCCCTCTCCCTCCTCATCTTTGTGTGTGACGACAAACGCACCACCCCTCCCCCTCTCCCTCCTCATCTTTGTGTGTGACGACAAACGCACCACCCCCCCCCCCCCCCCCCTTTGGTGCAGGAGGCGCGCGCACAGCATCTTGAACGCTCAGCAAATGTTTGAATTCTTCACTAACCGTCATTCTGACTTTGCTTGTGAAGACAGGAGTCGTGGATTGCATTTGTCTGACAATAATAATCAGCTTTATTTTTATTGGATAGAATTTATTTGTTTCACATCAACCTGATCATTATATAAATCTTAAAAAGTCAATTTAATTTACAGGCTTATTTTTAAAAAAAAAAGATTTTATTGCATTTCATTGTTATTTTCTTTATTTTTATCAATTTGAATTTACTAATTTAACTGTTCATTATAAATCTTCAGGAGTGCATTTCATTTTTAACATTAACATTTTATTGTTAAATTCAATATTTGTATTTCATTGAATTGATTTATTTCTCACTTAACATTACTTTTAAAGACTAATAATTTCAACACCCCTCCCTCCCCCTCACCCCTCTCCACCTCCGATCCCACACCCCCCCTCCCTCCACACTTTTCCCCCTCTCCCTCCTCATCTTTGTGTGTGACGACAAACGCACCACCCCCCCCCCCCCCCCCCCTTTGGTGCAGGAGGCGCTCACACATCATCTTGAACGCTCAGCGATTGTTTGAATTCTTCACTAACCGTCATTCTTACTTTGCTTGTGAAGACAGGAGTCGTGGATTGCATTTGTCTGACGATAAAAATCAGCTTTATTTTTATTGGATTGAATTTATTTGTATCACATCAACCTGCTCATTATATAAATCTTAAAAATTCCATTTAATTTACAAGCTTATTTTTTAAAGAATAACATTTTATTGCATTTCATTGTAATTTTCTTTATTTTTATCAATTTGATTTTTCTCATTTAACTGTTCATTATAAATCTTCAAGAGTGCATTTCATTTTTAACATTAACATTTTATTGTTAAATTCTATATTTTTATTTCATTGCTTTGATTTATTTCTCACTTAACATTACTTTTAAAAACTGATAATTTCAACACCCCTCCCTCCCTCTCTCCCCCCTCCCCTCCCCCTCTTCCTCCCCTGCCTCTGAAAAAACGTTTTACTAACGTTAAATATTCCCCGTTTGTTTCATCTTTACCATTTTGAAATTTCTAGATTCTAAACGCTTGCCTTTGAAAACTAAAATCATTGAAATTTCACTTTGTCATCGTTGACTTTTTTAAAAGAAGATAAGTTGTGAGGTCGGGTGCATAGTGTGAAGACGCTCTGATCTGTTTGTGGAGGCGCAAGCATAGAGAAGAGTGCATTTCATTTAAACGAATAATTTTATAACATTACCATTTGATTGCATTTCATTGTAAAATTCATTGTTTGTTTTTCATTGAATTGATTTACTTCTCACTTAATATTACTGCATTTTAACACATACTTTTAATTTCAAAAACTGTTTAACAAAAAAATAATTGCTGACTTTTCATTGACAACTTAGATTCAAATTCATTGTTTTTTCACTGTCATCGTTGACTATTTTTTAAATTTTTTACACAAAATATTTTGACATAAACTTTTTATACGTTAAATTTACCCAATTTGAAAAATCTTTATCATTTTGAGAATACAGACTTCTTGACTATTGTCTTTAATTCATAAAGACTGTTTTCTAACATTAAAATTACCCCATTTGTTACATCTTTACAATTTTGAGATTAACGATTGTCTTTCATTGAAAACATTTTATTGGTTTTTATTTGACGTTTAAATTGATAACATATTTAAAAAGACATTTCATTGTAATTGGCAACAGGTTTCATTGTGATTGATTTCATTCTAGAGGAAAGGAACAATTTTCAAGAAATTGATCTGTTTTCTTTGACAACTGAGATTTCAACAAAATTTCTTTGCGATTTATTTCATTTGATCTCATATCTACCATTTTGAATAAATTCATCTGAGAGTGTGTTTCGGCTTTTTAAAATTCGGAAAAATTCCATTTTGTATAACTTATTACAGTCTTCATTGCCAACAGAGATTCTGTTTTCAAATCATGCCAAGAGGAAAGAATAAACATACAGGGCGGTCGTGTGATGAGAAAAAGAAACATCGAGAAGTAATGAGGAGGAGAAGGGAACAACTGACTCAGCAAGAAACAACACAAAATCTCCGAGATAATCCAGAAATAAACAAGGAGAGAAGGGCACAACAGACACAGCCAGAAACATCTCACTGTCTCCAAGATAGTCAGGGTACAAAGCGGGAGAGAAGTGCACATGAGACGAACCAGGAGAGAAGGGCACAAGAGACACAGCCTGAAACATCTCAGTGTCTAGAAGATAGACAGGGGAGACAGCGGGAGAGAAGTGTACATGAGATGCAGCAAAAAACAACTCAACATCTCAGAAATAAACGAGAGAGGGAGCAGGAGAGAACAACTCGAGAGACAGAGCCAGAAATAAGTCAACGTCTCAGAAATAAACGAGAGAATGAGCAGGAGAGAAGGACTCGAGAGACAGAGCCAAAAAGAAGTCAACGTCTCATCAATAAACAAGAGTTGGAGCAGGAGATAAGGACTCGAGAGACAGAGCCAAAAAGATGTCAACGTCTCAGAAATAAACGAGAGAGGGAGCAGGAGAGAAGGACTCGAGAGACAGAGCCAAAAAGAAGTCAACGTCTCAGAAATAAACGAGAGAGGGAGCAGGAGATAAGGACTCAAGAGACAGAGCCAAAAAGATGTCAACGTCTCAGAAATAAACGAGAGAGGGAGCAGGAGAGAAGGACTCGAGAGACAGAGCCAAAAAGAAGTCAACGTCTCAGAAATAAACGAGAGAGGGAGCAGGAGATAAGGACTCGAGAGACAGAGCCAAAAAGAGGTCAACGTCTCAGAAATAAACGAGAGAGGGAGCAGGAGAGAAGAACTCCAGAGACAGAGCAAGAAAAAAGTCAACGTCTCAGAAATAAACAAGAGAGGGACCTGGAGAGAATAACTCAAGAGACAGAGCCAGAAACAAGTCAGCGTCTCAGAAATAAACGAGAGAGGGAGCAGGAGAGAAGAACTCAAGAAATGCATCAAGAAACATCTCAACATCTTGAGGAACATCAAGAAATAATACAAATGAGAAGGGATTCAGAGATGGGAAATGAAAGAACTGGAAGGCTGGATGAACAACGAAATGCACGACTAAAAAGGAGAAATATTAATGCTGATGTTGGTCAAATGACCCATGTTTGCCTTCATTGTCGAGCTCAACACTTCTCAGCAGAAACGACCAACTTTTGCTGCATGAAGGGTAAGGTCAAGATTGCACCTCTGAAAACACTCCCGAATGCACTCATTAATTTGTATACAGGTGACACGCCACAAGCACATGAGTTCCAAAAGAATATTAGACAATACAATTGTCTCTTTCAATTCACGTCATTTGGTGCCAAGGAAGTGATGTCACATGGATGGAATCCTTCAGTGATCATTCAAGGCCAGATTCATCATTTCATTGGTTCTTTGATGCCTGACCAAGATCAACAAAATAAATTCTTACAAATCTATTTCATGGACCCGCAAGATAGCATTGGGTTGCGAATGAGTATACTCCAAGATGCTGGTATTCAAAGGGACACTGTTGAAACGCTTGAAAACATGATAAGACTAAACAACCCTTACATTCATTCACTTGTGATGGCGATGGAGAGAATTAGAGATTTACCGGAGGCATCAATCGTTATTGATCCCAATTATCGGCCACCTTTCCAACATGAACGGAGGTTTAACACGCAAACTGCAAATGAAGTTGCCGTCCTCATAGCAAACAGTAATGAGCCTGTGGCAACATCACGCCACATTGTCTTGAGAAGTAGAGGAAGAGGAGGAGCAGAAGGAGGTCTGCAAATCATTTCAGAGTCCCATAGGTCTTATGACAGTTTTCAATACATCCTTTTCTTTCCACTTGGTGATGACGGATGGCATTCACAACTCCAAATGAGTACCGGCAGAAAATTGACACTAATGCGATATTATGCATATAGGATCATGAATCGTGACAATGAATTCAACCAGCTTTTGAGAGGAGGACGACTCTTCCAACAATATCTTGTAGATATGGCGGCTAAAATTGAAGGTGATAGACTGAATTATATTCGCATGAATCAGGTATCGTTGAGGTCAACGACGTACAAAGGACTGACGGATGCATTACATGATGATGATAACTTGGAAAACATTGGAAGGCGCATCATCCTCTCTTCAACATTTGTCGGTGGTCCCAGATATATGATGGGACGATGCCAGGACGCCATGATGTATGTTCGGAAGTATGGTACTGCTGCATTCTTCATTACAATGACCTGCAATCCAAATTGGAGCGAGATCCGACAGTGCCTCTTTCCAAATCAGCAGCCGTCTGATAGACCGGAATTAATAGCAAGAGTATTCGAGCTGAAAAGAAAAATATTCATGAAGACCGTCACTGGACCAGATGGCTTCTTTGGAAACTGTATTGCTTTCATCTTGACTATGGAATATCAGAAGAGAGGCCTGCCTCATTTCCATTGTCTGCTTTGGCTTGATGAAGCGAGTAAGCCAAGACCTCAACAATATGAAAGATTTGTGCAAGCTGAAATTCCAGACCCACAAGCAGATCCTGAGCTGCATAAATTGGTACTCAAGCACATGATCCATGGACCGTTCTGCAAGGCCACATCTCGATGTTGGAAGGAAGGAAGATGCACCAAGAGATTCCCAAAGCCATTTGTCGAAAGCACAATGTATGGAGATGATTCGTATCCTCTGTACAGGAGAAGATCTCCCGCAATGGGAGGATTTCAGGGACATCAAGAAGGACGTTCGTTAAAGACTATTACTTCTAATTGGGTTGTGCCCTATAATGCAGAACTATTGAAGGCTTTCAAATGTCACCTCAACGTCGAAATATGCTGCTCTGTACAGTCAATCAAATACGTCATCAAGTACACCTTGAAGGGATGTGATCAGGCAGCTTTTGGAATTAACGTAAATGACGAGATTAAACAGTACCTGAATGGAAGATACATTGGTCCTTCAGAGGCAGGGGCATCAGTCCTTGGATTTCTTACTCATGAGAGACACCCCCCTGTCATTCGACTTGATATACATCTACCAGACCAACAACAAGTATTTTTTGATGCTGCTCAGCAAGGGATGAATGATGGAATTGCGAGAACCACTTTGACTGAATTTGTTCGATTGAGTTCTGAAGATCCGTTTGCAAGAACACTATTGTACGTTGATGTACCTCGATTTTATACATGGAGCAGCAAGAGATGGCAAAGAAGGAAGGTTGGAAAGAGTGTGGATAACTTCCCAGGTATTTTTGAAGTCAACGTTCTTGGACGAATACATGTCATTTCTCCAAAACTAGGTGACCTCTTCTACATGAGACTGCTTCTGCATCACGTGAAAGGACCAGTGTCTTTCGAGTCCTTGAAGACACATAATGGAGTAATTCTTCCTTCCTTCAAAGACGTCTGCAGAGAAAGAGGTTTGTTGGAAGCTGACGACCATTGGCAACAAACAATGGAAGATGCTGAAATGACAAGACTCCCCAGGGCAATCAGGGATTTGTTTGTTGTTCTGCTGACAAATACTGACATCAATGATCCTCTACAATTATGGGATCGCTTCAAGAATTGCATGTCTGAGGATTACCTTGAAAGCGAGCGAAGAAGAAAAAGTGGTCAGAATATCACAATTGATGACAGACATCATGATCAGGCTCTCTTTTATATTCAGGACAAGCTTGAGAATTGCAACACCACACTGGAAAATTTTACCTTGCCCCGACCAAGAAATGAAAGGATGGACATTGATGGTGAAAATGTTGATTTACTTAATGAATTGAATTACAATAGATCAGAACAACAGCGATTTGTTGATGAGAATGAGCCTCTGCTGAATGCTGAGCAGAGAGAAGTTTATGACCATGTGTGCGACTACTTGCAGAGGGATCTATCTTCAATGATTTTCATTGACTCACCAGGAGGAACAGGAAAAACATTTATCATAAATTTGATCCTCTCCACGGTTAGAGCTCAAGGTCAAATTGCCATTGCTGTAGCATCGTCTGGTATCGCAGCCACATTAATGCCTGGTGGAAGAACTGCACATTCACGATTCAAGATACCTATCCATGTGACGGAGGATTCAACATGCAACATCAACAGCAACTCTAAAACGGGAGATTTCTTCAGGAGAGTGAAGCTCATTGTTTGGGATGAGTGTCCAATGATTAGGAGGGAGTGCTTTGAAGCGGTGGACAGAACTCTTCAAGATGTATGCCGCAAAAAGGATCATTTTGGCGGAATTCTTACCATTTGTTGTGGTGATTTTAGACAACTCCTTCCTGTAGTGAAGATGGGAAGTGATATTGATGTTCAAAACGCCTGCATCAAGACATCGTACTTGTGGCGGACTTTCACAAAGTTTGAATTGAAGAGAAATATGCGATTGAGCGAAGGAAAGGGCGAGTATTCTAAATTTTTGTTGGATGTAGGAGAGGACAAGATTGCAAAGAATGAAGACAATGAAATTAACATTCCAGAAGACATGGTTCTCTCAGCAAGAACACTGGATGACTGCATTGATTATATCTATCCAACATTTGACCACCCTGCAACATTATTCTCTAACAATTGTATCTTGGTTCCTCACAATGATACGATGAGAAGAATCAATTCTGCGTGTGTCAGACGCTTCCCTGGAACCATGAGGGAGTACTATTCTTTCAATTCTGTCACTGACGGAACAAATTCAACTCACTTCCCAACGGAATTCCTCGATTCAGTCGAGATTTGTGGTTTACCACCACACAAATTGGAGTTGAAGAAAGGATCTCCAATTGTTTTAATCAGAAACTTGCAACCCCCAAAGCTATGCAATGGAACGAGGTTGATTGTAGAACAGCTACACAATAATCTCATAGTTGCTAGAATCAACATGGGGGCCTACAAAGAAGATATTGTTCTAATTCCTAGGATGAAGATCAATTTGACAGAAGATGAAAACATTCCCATTAGGCGGAGCCAATTCCCTATTCTGTCGAGTTTTGCAATGACAATTCATAAGGCACAAGGACAAACCATGGAGAAGGTCTTGATATACCTTGAGAAACCAGTATTTCAACATGGCCAACTATATGTAGCTCTTAGCAGAGGAAAGGTGAAGGAACAAGTAAAAGTGTTCCTGAAAGATGGGACATCAACCAGGAATGTTGTGATTAAACAAATGCTTTGTTGAGAAATGACTGCTGCATTAAGTGCTCAAATTTTCCTAAAGTCAATGAAAGTAGGCAAAACTGAAGGCAAAAAGCGATGCAGGAAGGAACTGAATGTCCAGAGTTTCGACACTTTTGATTATTGCTCCTCAGTTCAACAAGGGATGTTTAACACAGGAATCGCATTTCTGCACACAAAAGTTTAAAATGCTGCCTCAGAAAAAGCTTCAAGGACACATTAAGTGACATGTAAAATCTTAACAGTTGTATTTGATTTTTGGATCGAAAGTTGCTGGAGCTGTTCTCATGCTTCACGATAAAGCTTGCAGATGGATTATTTGCTGCAGGATATAAAACTACAGGCTTGCACATCTAGGGTATATGTATCAGGTACAGTTCAATTGTTGAGTCAATTATTGAGTAAATGATGATTGACGAGATATTGATGTTTGAGGATTTGGTGTTGGTAATGGCATTGCGTATCAAGGTTATGTGGTTAATTTCTGCCTTGTAGGAAATTATCGTTACCTTTTCTGTTGTTTGACATGAGTGTTACTTTCCACTTTGGTCTATTGTCGAGTTATTTTGTTTGTAAGGATTGACTGCATTTTCCCAGGAGTTGCAGTGGAATTGAAAATTCTGTAACCATCAGTGAAAATCAACTTCAGATCTTAAGATGGATGAAAGGTCAGTATTTGAGATTATTTCAGACCCGTGCATTGTTTTTTTTATCCATGATACAAATTTACTTCAGTTTTATCAGAATGCCCTAATACCATTCAAATGCTGCCTTTTTGTCTAGAGCTGTCACTGTCGCCTCATTTCTGGATCCGAGATATTTAGACTGAACGTCTTTGGGATCTGCGAGAAATAAATGAAGGACAGTAGGGAACAAGCAACACAACAAGAAATTGATAGAAAACACCGAAATTGGTATATGATACAAAAACTCTTCTTTATTTGTATGTTGATGGATTGACAGATAGAATTTTATAAATATCTACATTGAAATAAATATCTCCTTTTTTTAAATTCATGCCCAGAAGCAGGAGCAAACAAGTTGCATGATGGTGAATGGACACTGTAAAGAGATGTTGAGAAGCAGCATGGAGCAGAAGTGAACAAGAGACAGAACAAGAAAGGACTGAACCTCTTGAGGAGCTTCAAAAATTATTGGAAGTTTGCATGGAACAAGAGACACAACAATAAGCTTCCAAATTAAATACAAAATGGTACATAATTGTGTAATGTTTTTTTTTTAAATTATAGGTAAATGAATTTATATACATAATTGTCTTAAGAAGTTTATAAATGTCTACAATAGATGAAATTACCTTTACAAATTTATGAATATCTACATCGTGATAAATATCTTTCTCTTTTTTTTTCATCATGCAAAGAGATGGGAGCAATCGAGTTGCTGGATGTTCAAGGAACAACACAAAGCAACGTTGAGAAGCAGTAATGAGCAGAACAGCACAAGAGACGAGAGGAAGTTGCCAAAATACAGCCAGATCGGTACACGGTTTTAAAATTTTTATAGAAGTTTCTCCCCCCCCCCCCCCCCCCCCAAAAACGCCGTTGGGGAAACAGACCCAACGGGTCTGCACTTGGTCTAGTAATATATAAAACTCTCGCCCCAGATTCCAAAACGGAACTCCGTCCGTCCGGCACCCTGGCCCACTCCCTTTGCTGGCGCGCTCCCTGTGATTCTCCGCAACTCCGAAACCGGACGCAGTACCGCCCGCGTCTTTTCGACTTCGGAAGAGATTTCGCTTTTCTTTCTAAGTATGCGCTTCTCATTCCATTCCGTCGTGTTTAAGCGCACGTTTTAAATCAAGACCTTACCCACCCCCCCCCCCCCCCCCCCCAAAAATCTCAAAACTAAACTGGCTTCTCACCCACACAAGCCTCACCAGCACCAGCCCCTGCTGAACGTTCCATCGTGTGATGTCACAATGCCCAATGCTCACAGATGCCCAATCGGAATGGAGCCATTTACATATGCCAAAGCAGGAGCCCCAGCCAATGGTGAACGTTCCATCGTGTGATGTCACAATGCCCAGTGCTCATAGACATCGTTGCCATAGTGACAGTACAGAGAGTCAGATGAGGGCCGAGGAGCCTTCAAAACAACATGAGATGTTCCCATATTGTGTGTGTGAAAATATTTTCACCACTGAACCTCTGTAAGAACACCACCTGCACATCTTAATTAAATTAGAGAAAAACGGAAAAGAGGTCGGGCATTTACACTTTTAAGGCTCTGTGTGTGTCGAAGCTTCGTGTGTGTGATGCCGCACCGCAAACCCCCCCACCACCCCCCCCCCACGCGTTGCCGAGACGGACCCGACTTCGACGACTTCAAGATACACTATTTTAAGACGGCAGGGACCAGACTTCAACGACCAAATCTCCCCTGGGAGCTACAGGTAGGGAACGGTCTTTATGCACTTTTCCAACTCTGTGTGTGGGGGTGGTTAGTGTGTGTGAGGCCCCCCCCCCCCCCCCCATTGGGGGCTATTGGGGGCCGCAGGACCGCCCACGTCTTTTCCACTTCGTCAGAGATTTCGCTTTTCTTTCTAAGTATGCGCTTCTCATTTCATTCCGTCGTGTTTAAGCGCACGTTTTTAATGGATAACATACCCCCCCCCCCCCCCAATACTTCAAAACTAAACTGGCTTATCACCCACACAAGCCCAGATGCTCAAAGACATCGTTGCCATAGTTACCGTACAGAGAATAGCCTGTGAGCCGAGGAGCTTTCAAAACAACATGATATGTTCACATATTGTGTAAAAATATAAACGTGTTTCAGACCCCTAAAACTCGATATGAACAACACATGCACAACTTAATTAAATTAGAGAAGAACGAACAATATGTCGAGATTTTAATATTTCAATCAATGCACGTTTGACATTGAGTTGTCTGCCAGTTGGCCAATCACGCGCTTTGTTTCACGCCAGCACACAAAATGGCTGAGAGGGCTTCACAGATGCCTGTTTTACTGGAGATTCAAATGTGTTGTTCTGTGGAATAAATGTAATGGAAACTTGCAGCAGCTTCATTGTATTTAGTGCAAAAAACATTAAAAAAGACAGAAGAAAGTGCTGCGAAGTGGATAAAAATGCAAGAGAACAAGGTCCATGCTGATGTGCTGGTACACAAATGAACCCATGAATCACCTACCTGAAAGGAAAGACTAAAGGCCGGAATTTATGAACATCAAACTGTATGGACTTTAATTAATCTAATTGCACCCTTTATAACGTTAATAGATTCATTCATTCATTCATTCATTCCTTATTCATTCACTCACTCACTCACTTACTCAGACGTTCATTCATGAAATTGAGGGCCTGAACTATAACGCGGTGAATTGAACATTGTCACTAATGCCAGCCTGTTGTACAGTTATTAGTCTATAACAGATAATCTCGGAGCTTCATGCGAAAACATGCAGGGACAAAATGCTCCGATCGCGTAACTTACGAACTCGCGGCAAATAGCAATCAATTTCACTCCCTTTTTCTCCCGTTATCATGGTCCGAAAACGAGCAAACTAAAAATACTGACGACCACCCCCCCCCCCCCCCCCCCCCCCCCCCCTGCCCGGCCACAGATATGATCCTCGCCTCCACGATCGCCAATCGGCCGCTTATTAATTGAGACCGCTTCTTCACTTTACCGCGAGTACCGGTAGGTTTTCACAGGAAGGACCGAGCTTATTTCTTAACGACTAATTACTCTACAACACGCTGGCATTAGTGACACTGTTTACTTTACTGCAATAGCTTAGACCCCCACACCCCTCTCCACCTCCGATCCAACACCCCCCCTCCCTCCACACTCTTCCCCCTCTCCCTCCTCATCTTTGTGTGTGACGACAAACGCACCACCCCCCCCCCCCCCCCCTTTGGTGCAGGAGGCGCGCGCACAGCATCTTGAACGCTCAGCAAATGTTTGGATTCTTCACTAACCATCATTCTGACTTTGCTTGTGAAGACAGGAGTCGTGGATTGCATTTGTCTGACAATAATAATCAGCTTTATTTTTATTGGATAGAATTTATTTGTTTCACATCAACCTGATCATTATATAAATCTTAAAAAGTCAATTTAATTTACAAGCTTATTTTTTAAAAAAAAAACATTTTATTGCATTTCATTGTTATTTTCTTTATTTTTATCAATTTGAATTTACTAATTTAACTGTTCATTATAAATCTTCAGGAGTGCATTTCATTTTTAACATTAACATTTTATTGTTAAATTCAATATTTGTATTTCATTGAATTGATTTATTTCTCACTTAACATTACTTTTAAAGACTAATAATTTCAACACCGCTCCCTCCCCCTCACCCCTCTCCACCTCCGATCCCACACCACCCCTCCCTCCACACTTTTCCCCCTCTCCCTCCTCATCTTTGTGTGTGACGACAAACGCACCACCCCCCCCCCCCCTTTGGTGCAGGAGGCGCGCACACATCATCTTGAACGCTCAGCGATTGTTTGAATTCTTCACTAACCGTCATTCTTACTTTGCTTGTGAAGACAGGAGTCGTGGATTGCATTTGTCTGACGATAAAAATCAGCTTTATTTTTATTGGATTGAATTTATTTGTATCACATCAACCTGCTCATTATATAAATCTTAAAAATTCCATTTAATTTACAAGCTTATTTTTTAAAGAATAACATTTTATTGCATTTCATTGTAATTTTCTTTATTTTTATCAATTTGAATTTACTAATTTAACTGTTCATTATAAATCTGTGTGTGGGGGTGGTTAGTGTGTGTGATGCCGCCCCCCCCCCCCCCAGTGGGGGCTACGGGTAGGGTACGGCTGCGTTGGGGGATCAGACCCAACGGGTTTGCCATTGGTCGTCGTGTTTAAGTACACGTTTTTAATCAAATCCTTCACCCCCCCCCCCAATATTTCAATAATAAACTGGCTTCTCACCCATAGAAGCATCACCAGCCCCAGCCCCTGGTGAACGTTCCATCGTGTGATGTCACAATGCCCGATGCTCACAGATGTCCAATCGGAATGGATTCATTTACATATGCCTTTGCAGGAGCACAAGCACTTGGTGAACGTTCCATTGTGTGATGTCACAATGCCCAATGTTCAAATACATTGTTGCCATAGAGGGAGTACAGAGAAGGTTCACCAGACTGATTTCTGGGATGTCAGGACTTTCATATGACGAAAGACTGGATAGACTCGGCTTGTACATGCAAGAATTTAGAAGATTGAGGGGGTATCTTATAGAAACTTACAAAATTCTTAAGGGGTTCAACAGGCTAGATGCAGGAAGATTGTTCCAGATGTTGGGGAAGTCCAGAACAAGGGGTCACAGTTTAAGGATAAGGGGTAAATCTTTTAGGCCCGAGATGAGAAAAACATTTTCACACAGAGAGTGGTGAATCTCTGGAATTCACTGGCACAGAAGGTAGTTGAGGCCTGTTCATTGGCTGTATTTAAGAGGGAGTTAGATGTGGTCCTTGTGACTAAAGGGATCAGGGGGTATGGAGAGAAGGCAGGTACAGGATACTGAGTTGGATGATCAGCCACGATCATATTGAATGGTGGTGCAGGCTCGAAGGGCCGAATGGCCTACTCCTGCACTTAATTTCAATGGTTCTATGTTTCCCTCTCCGCACCCCTCTCCCACCCATCCCTCTCTCCCCCACCCCCCTTCCCTCTCTACGCCACCCCCTTCCTCCTACCCCTCTGTCCCTCTTCCATCACTCCCCCTACCCCTCTCCACCTCCCTCCCCACTCTTCCACCTCTCCCCCTTCCCCCTCCACTCTCCCTCCCCACTCTTTCCCCTCTCTCCCCCACCCCTCTCCCCCTCCCTCCCTCCTCCCCTACCTCCACATCCTCCCCCTCCCCCACATATCTCTTCCCATCCCCCTCTCTCACCCCCTACCCCGCTCTCCTTTCCCTCCCAAATCTGTCCCATTTCCTCCACCTCCTCTCCCCTCCCTCCCCTCTTCCCCCCCCCCCCCCCCCCCCCCACCTGTGTGTTTGGGGGTTGGTTAATATGAGTTTGATGCCGCAGCCCCCCCTCCCCCCCCCCCCCTGCAAAACGCCGTTGGGGAAACAGACCCAACGGGTCTGCACTTGGTCTAGTATTATTATAAAAGTATGAAATTAATTTTTGTGAATCAGCCTTAATATTCATTGCTTCTTCTAAAGGGTCTAAAAATATAGTTTGAAATCTATGTATATATTTCTTCATAAAGTCACATACCTGTATATATTTAAAATATTGATTATCCTTCAATTTAAATTTTAATTTTAATTTTTAAATTGAAGGATAATCAATGGGACTATATCTAATGTTAATTAATTCATAGTGTGATACAGCATGGAAACAGGCCCTTTGGCCAAATGTAGCTATGTATGCCCATTCCAAGCTAGACCTATATGCATGTGCGTGCCACATATCCTAAAAGTTTCCAATCCAGGTCCATATCCTAAACGTTTCCTATCAAGAGTGGCACAGCAGTAGTGTTGCTGTCTTACAGCGCTTACAGTGCCAGGGACCCGGGTTCAATCCTGGCTACGGGTGCTGTCTGTACAGGGTTTGCATGGGTTTTCTCCGAGAATTTCGGTGTCCTAGCTCACTTCAAAACCTACAATTAATTCGCTTGGTATGAATGTAAAAAAAAGTGTCCCTGGTGTAGGGTAGTGTTAATTTGCAAGGATCGCTGGTCGGTGCGGACTCGATGGGCCAAAGGGCATATTTCTGCACTGTATCTCTGAACTAAACTAAAGGTACCTGTCCAAATGCCTTTAAATGTGGTTATTGTATCTGCCTCAACCACATCCTCTGGCAGCATGCTCCATGTACCCACCATCCTCTGTGTGAAAAAATTGCCCCTCAATCTTTCCCCCTCTCCCTATAAACCTATGCTCTATAGTTCTTGATTCCTAAACCCTGGGAAAAGGACTCTGATCAATGAATTAATTAATCTGAAAGATCTCAAAAGGTAACCCGACAATAAATGGGAAATAATTAGTAAAGAGAAAACAGAAGACAAATATAGATAAATGGGCCATTTTAGGTGACTGATGGATACCGCAGGATGGTGAGAAACTACGACTTAATGACTTGGATGAAGAGACTGTATGTACAGTAGATAATTTTGCCAATGATATCAAGATAGGTGGGTTAGTAAGTTGCGAAGAGGACACAAAGAACTTGCAAATGGATATAGATAGATTAAGTAACTCAGCGGCTCAGACAGAGTCAGTCTGAAGAAGGATCTCAACCCAAAACGTCATCTATTCCTTTTCTCCAGCTTTTTGTGTCTATCTTTGGTTTAAACCAGCATCTGGAGTTCTTTCCTATACATTGATAGGTTAAGTGATTGGGGAAGAAGATGGCAGATGGAATAAATGCTTGCAAAATGGAAAGTTATTAAATTAGGAAAGAAGAATAAAGATTGCCAATAAGATTGCTAATTTAATCGGAGTGAATCCACAAAGTGCTATTTATGTTCCAAAATAACATAGAAGAAGAACATTCAGCTTTTCCAGTCTATGCTGGTTCTCCGAGCAATCCATCAACCCCATTCCCCTATGTAGTTCCCCGTAATTTAATTTCAATCACACGTTCCTATTAACAACCCTGTGAGTTTCTTGCTATCCATTTACACTGGATCAATTTATAGTGGCTAATTAACCTCAAAATATCTTTGGGATGTGGGAGGAAACCATAGCATCCTGGGGGAACCCTGAGGAAAACCAAGTTCTCAAAGGGAGAATGTACAAACTCCACACAGATAATAACAGACATTAGAATTAAATCAAGGCTGCTGGAGCTATGGGACAGCCACACTGCACAAATAAAAAGTTGCCATTACTGCACCACAAGTAATTAGGAAGCTAAATGGAATGTCGATCTTTGTTACAAGAGCATGGAGTATAAAATTATCTATATCAAATGCGAGAAGTGCATCCAGGTAGAGCTCCTGAAGGGCCATGTTGGGGAACTGGAGAAGCAAATGGATGACCTCCGGTTCGTCCGAGAAACGGAGTCGTTCCTCGACAAGTCCTACAGTACGATTCTTACACCTAAGGTACTGGAAGAGAGAAGGTGGGAGACAGTGAGAACGGGAGGGAAGCATGGAATGCCAACGTCCCCGGGTGTTGTACCTCTTGTGAACAGGTTCACCCACTTAGAAGCTGTCGGGACAGAAGAGGTGTTTACACTGGGCGGCGGACTGGCTTGTGATGCGAATAGGGCTGTTGAGCCAAAACCAAAAAGGCCTAAGGTAGGCAACGCCATTGTAGTGGGAGACTCCATTGTGAGAGGTACGGACAGGGGTTTCTGCGGCAACAGACGGGATGCGAGGATGGTGTGCTGCCTTCCTGGTGCCAGGATCCAGGATGTCACGGACAGAGTGCAGAAAATCCTCAAGGGCAAAGGTGAACATCCGGAAGTGGTAGTGCATGTCGGCACAAACGATGTCGGAAAGAAGGGGATGAATATTCTGCAGCGTGACTTTAGAGAGCTCGGAAAAATGCTGAAAAGCAGGACCTCCAGGGTTGTTATCTCCGGTTTGCTTCCAGTTCCTCGTGCTGGCGAGAGCAGGAACAGGGAGATACGGGACCTGAACGTGTGGCTGAGGAACTGGTGCACGGGGCAGGGATTTAGATTCTTAGATCACTGGGATCTGTTTTGGGGTAAGGGGGAACTGTACAAAAGGGACGGATTGCATCTTAACAGGTGTGGGACCAGCATTCTGGCAGGCAGGTTTGCCACTGCTACACGGGTGGTTTTAAACTGAATAAGGGGGGTGGGGTGTCGAATGGGCTAGTGGAGGATGGAGTTAAAGGGAAAGGGTTTCTTAAATGTGTGAGCGTAGAGACAGAGGGGTGTAAAATGAGGGTAGAAGCAATAGGTAGCAAGGTGAAAAGTAAAAGTGGCAGGCCGGAAAATCCAGGGCAAAAATCAAAAAGGGCCACTTTTCAACAAAATTGTATAAGGGGTAAGAGTGTTGTAAAAACAAGCCTGAAGGCTTTGTGTCTCAATGCAAGGAGCATTCGTAATAAGGTGGATGAGTTGAATGTGCAGATAGCTATTAATGACTATGATATAGTTGGGATCACGGAGACATGGCTCCAGGGTGACCAAGGCTGGGAGCTGAACATCCAGGGATATTCAATATTCAGGAGGGATAGAGAGAAAGGAAAAGGAGGTGGGGTAGCGTTGCTGATTAGAGAGGAGATTAACGCAATGGAAAGGAAGGACATTAGTTTGCAGGATGTGGAATCGGTATGGGTAGAGCTGCGAAACACTAAGGGGCAGAAAACGCTGGTGGGTGTTGTGTACAGGCCACCTAACAGTAGTAGTGAAGTTGGAGATGGTATCAAACAGGAAATTAGAAATGCGTGCGACAAAGGCAAAACCGTTATAATGGGTGACTTCAATCTACATATAGATTGGGTGAATCAAATTGGCAGGGGTGCTGAGGAAGAGGATTTTTTGGAATGTATGCGGGATAGTTATCTAAATCAACATGTAGAGGAACCAACGAGAGAGCAGGCTATTTTAGACTGGGTATTGAGTAATGAGGAAGGGTTAGTTAGCAGTCTTGTTGTACGTGCCCCCTTGGGCAAGAGTGACCATAATATGGTTGAGTTCTTCATTAGGATGGAGAGTGACATTGTTAATTCAGAAACAATGGTTCTGAACTTAAAGAAAGGTAACTTTGAGAGTATGAGACGTGAATTGGCCAAGATTGACTGGCAATTAATTCTAAAAGGGTTGACGGTGGATATGCAATGGAAGACATTTAAAGACTGCATGGATGAACTACAAAAATTGTTCATCCCAGTTTGGCTAAAGAATAAATCAGGGAAGGTAGTGCATCCGTGGATAACAAGGGAAATCAGGGATAGTATCAAAGCGAAGGATGATGCGTACAAATTAGCCAGAAAAAGCAGCATACCGGAGGACTGGGAGAAATTCAGAGACCAGCAGAGGAAGACAAAGGGCTTAATTAGGAAAGGAAAAATAGATTATAAAATAAAACTGGCAGGGAACATAAAAACTGACTGCAAAAGTTTTTATAGATATGTGAAAAGAAAGAGATTAGTTAAAACAAATGTAGGTCCCTTGCAGTCAGAAACAGGTGAGTTGATCATGGGGAACAAGGATATGGCGGACCAATTGAATAACTACTTTGGTTCCGTCTTCACTGAGGAAGACATAAATAATCTGCCGGAAATAGCAGGGAACCGCGGGTCAAAGGAGTTGGAGGAATTGAGTGAAATCCAGGTTAGCCGGGAAGTGGTGTTGGGTAAATTAAATGGATTAAAGGCCGATAAATCCCCAGGGCCAGATAGGCTGCATCCCAGAGTACTTAAGGAAGTAGCTCCAGAAATAGTGGATGCATTAGTAATAATCTTTCAAAACTCTTTAGATTCTGGAGTAGTTCCTGAGGATTGGCGGGTAGCAAACGTAACCCCACTTTTTAAGAAGGGAGGGAGAGAGAAAACGGGGAATTACAGACCAGTTAGTCTAACATCGGTAGTGGGGAAACTGCTAGAGTCAGTTATTAAAGATGGGATAGCAGCACATTTGGAAAGTGGTGAAATCATTGGACAAAGTCAGCATGGATTTACAAAAGGTAAATCATGTCTGACGAATCTTATAGAATTTTTCGAGGATGTAACTAGTAGCGTGGATAGGGGAGAACCAGTGGATGTGGTGTATCTAGACTTCCAGAAGGCTTTCGACAAGGTCCCACATAAGAGATTAGTTTACAAACTTAAAACACACGGCATTGGGGGTTCAGTATTGATGTGGATAGAGAACTGGTTGGCAAACAGGAAGCAAAGAGTAGGAGTAAACGGGTCCTTTTCACAATGGCAGGCAGTGACTAGTGGGGTACCGCAAGGCTCAGTGCTGGGACCCCAGCTATTTACAATATATATTAATGATCTGGATGAGGGAATTGAAGGCAATATCTCCATGTTTGCGGATGACACTAAGCTGGGGGGCAGTGTTAGCTGTGAGGAGGATGCTAGGAGACTGCAAGGTGACTTGGATAGGCTCGGTGAGTGGGCAAATGTTTGGCAGATGCAGTATAATGTGGATAAATGTGAGGTTATCCATTTTGGTGGCAAAAACAGGAAAGCAGACTATTATCTAAATGGTGGCCGACTAGGAAAAGGGGAGATGCAGCGAGACCTGGGTGTCATGGTACACCAGTCATTGAAAGTGGGCATGCAGGTGCAGCAGGCAGTGAAGAAAGCGAATGGTATGTTAGCTTTCATAGCAAAAGGATTTGAGTATAGGAGCAGGGAGGTTCTACTGCAGTTGTACAGGGTCTTGGTGAGACCACACCTGGAGTATTGCGTACAGTTTTGGTCTCCAAATCTGAGGAAGGACATTATTGCCATAGAGGGAGTGCAGAGAAGGTTCACCAGACTGATTCCTGGGATGTCAGGACTGTCTTATGAAGAAAGACTGGATAGACTTGGTTTATACTCTCTAGAATTTAGGAGATTGAGAGGGGATCTTATAGAAACTTACAAAATTCTTAAGGGGTTGGACAGGCTAGATGCAGGAAGATTGCTCCCGATGTTGGGGAAGTCCAGGACAAGGGGTCACAGCTTAAGGATAAGGGGGAAATCCTTTAAAACCGAGATGAGAAGAACTTTTTTCACACAGAGAGTGGTGAATCTCTGGAACTCCCTGCCACAGAGGGTAGTCGAGGCCAGTTCATTAGCTATATTTAAGAGGGAGTTAGATGTGGCCCTTGTGGCTAAGGGGATCAGAGGGTATGGAGAGAAGGCAGGTACGGGATACTGAGTTGGATGATCAGCCATGATCATATTGAATGGCCTACTCCTGCACCTAATTTCTATGTTTCTATGTTTCTATATTACTAAATCTCTGTTCTTGCCCGCTTTTGGCCTTCTGTGCTGCGATTTCCGAGAGAATGCCACCACCTACGGCCGCCATTTTTGGCCACCTCGCTCAGAGCCCCCCTCCGCCGCATGTGTGCCGAGGGTTTTTCCCGTCGATGAAAAATGACAGAGATATTAATGTTTTTACAAAATTCCCCATTCTCTCTGCTGCCCCTGCTGGAGGGAGGGGGAGGGACTATAAAACCAGGAAGTGGTGTGCCTCAATCAGTCTCTGCAAGTGGTGTGCCTCAATCAGTCTCTGCAAGTGGTGTGCCTCAATCAGAGCTCTGAATAACACTGAACAAATGTCTCCACAGCTGTGAGTACCCATAATGTGGTTTGAAAATGAAAATATGGTTAGTTTGAGGAAAAAAGAACTGCCTGCAAATGGTTGTTTGGGTTGAAGTAAAAAGGCACCCTCTCTCTCTCTCTCTCTCTCTCCCCACCCCTCTCTCTCCCTATCCCTCTCTCTTTCTCCCTCTCTCTCCCCCCCTGTCTCTCTCCATCTCTCTCTCTCCCCTCCTCTCTCCCCCCCTCTCCCCCCCCTCCCCCCCCCTCCTCCTCCCCCCCCTCCTCCCCCCCTCCTCCTCCCCCCCTCCTCCTCCCCCCCTCCTCCTCCCCCCCCTCCTCCACCCCCCCCTCCTCCTCCCCTCTCTCTCTCTCTCCCCTCTTTTTCTCCCTCTCCTCCCCTCCATCCCCTCCCCCACCGTCCCTCCCCTAAACCCCCCTCCCCTCCCCCCTCCCCCTCCCTGCTCCCCACCTCTCCCCCCTCTCTCTCCCCTCCATCCCCTCCCCCACCCTCCCTCCCTCCCCTAAACCCCCTCCCCTCCACACCCCCTACGCTCTTCCCTCCACCCTCCCCCTCCATGCTCCCCACCTCACCCCCCTCTCAGCACCCCCTCATTCTCCCCCTCACTCTCTCCTCCCCTCCTCCCCCACATTTTCCCCCTCACCCACCCTCCCCCTTCTCCTCCTCCTCTCCACCCCCCATCCCTCTTGCCCCTCTCTGTGTCTCTGTCTCTCTCTCTGTCTCTGCCCCTTCTCTCTCTGCCCTCACTCTCTACCCCCGCCCCCCCCCCCCTCCCCCCTCTCTCTAGATGTGACTGCAAGTTGGGGGCTATGCGTCAGTAGATAGGGTGGTTATGGGGTAAAAGGAGCAAATTAATAATATTAATATAATATCAAGGGGGGTAATTAGCGCGGGTGCGGGGGGGGGGGGGGGGGGGGATAGTTAGTGTGTGTGACGCTGCATGCCGCCTCCCCCCCCCACAACTGCACGTTGGGGGAACAGACCCAACGGGTCTGCACTTGGTCTAGTATAAGTTTAAAAAGTAAGAAACCGTTTATATGGCACTGGTGAGAATACTGGTGAGAAGTTTTGATGTCCATATTTAGTTTTGAATTTTAGTTTAGAGATACAGCGCGGAAACAGGTCTTTCGGTACACCAAGTCCACGCCAACTAGTATTCCCCGTACACTTGCATTATCCTGCACACTAGGGAAACTTTACAATTTTTACTGAAGCCAAATTAACCTACAAACCTGTACGTCTTTGGAGTGTGGAAGGAAACCGGAGCACCCGGGAACAACCCATGCAGTCATGGGTAGAACGTACAAACTCTGTACAGACAGCAGTCGTATTTGGGATCTAACCCGGGACGTTGGCGCTGTGCCACCGTATATTGTTTAATGAACACAAGGTTGATTCCTAGGATGAAGAGATTAACATATAATAAGAGGTTGAGCAGGTTGGGCCTATACCATCGGAGTTCAGTAGGATGAGAGATGAACATACCAAAACATAGAAAATTCTGAGGGAGATTGACTGGGAAGGTGAGAGGATATTTCTCCTAGTAGAGGTATCCAAAACCAGAGAGCATAATTTCAGAATAAGTGTTTTCCCATTTTAGGCGGTCATGAATCTTTGGAATTATCAACCCAGTGAACTATTGAGGTCAAGTCACCAAATACATTCAAGGCGCAGATTGACAGATATTTGAACTACAAGTTAATGAAGGGGAATGGAGAGATACTTAGAATGTGCAGTTGAGGCTAAGATTGGATCAGTCATGATCCTATTGAAAGTTGGAGCTGGCTTAAGGGGCCAATTAACTGTGTTTATTCTCTTAAAAGAGATTTATTCTGTAAAGGATTTATACAACGGTGCAAAGCTGGTCAATAATTAGGAAGAATTTGCCTTAGAAACGTGGCATCCTTATGAAACAATTCCTTTTCCAGCCTCTCAAGCCTTCAGTTGCCCCTGCCACACTCGTGCACCTCATGCTCCTTCCTGCAGCTCATTAAATGATTCCCATGGCACAGCAGAAATAGGTGACAAATAGCACTACTTAGTACCTGCTTGGGTTTAGATATAGAAAAACATATTTTATAATGTTTGCAACAAGAAACTGTCTGAAATTATTTCACATAGATTGAGATTGTATTATGTTAGACTAAAACTTTTCAATTCCTGTGTTTTAATCAATTAAATTAAGAGATTTGGAATAAAAGGTTGTGGTTGAGTGTCATGAACATGTGGGAAAATTGTGACCTCCCATTTCTGCTTTTCTATTGTTTAATGTCTGTAATCTTAATATGATTTCAGATGTTCTCAGAGGCTCAGTTTTGTTTGTATTTTATGTTCAGTTTCTCCTGCAAGGAAATATAAGGTTCATGATTTTGATAAAAGTCAGGATGGAATGTGAATACTACAAAATGCCAAGAGCGGTATAGTTTAGTTTAGAGATACATACTGGAGACCGGCCCTTCGCCCACCAAGCTCACGCTGACCATTGATCACCTGTACACTAGTTCTATGTCCTACGCACTAGGGGCAATTTTGAGAAGCCAATCAACCTACAAACCTGTACCTCCTGGGAGGAAACAAGAGCACCCGGAGAAAACTCATCCAGTCAGAGGGAGAATGTATAAACTCTGCACAGAAAGCATCCGTAATCAGGATCAAACCCACGTTCTTTGTTGCCGTAAGGCAGCAGCTTTACCGCTGCGCCACTGTGCCACCCTGAAACTGCAAAAAAAGAGTCCAGTCCTTCTTTACTCCTTATACAGTTACGACTATGCAGCCATGTACAAAGCTAATTCAATTTTCCAATTCGCATTGTGGGCCAGATATCAAATAATGATGAGGAGTGCAGGAAGGAGATCCAGAACCTTGTGCTCTGGTGTCGAAACAACAACCTTTCCCTCAATGTCAGCAAGACAAAGGAGATAATGATCGACTTCAGAAAGTGAAGCGGTACACATACCCTAGTTTACATTGATGGCACCGATGTAGAGAAGGTTGAAAACTCCAAATTCCTAGGAGTCAATATCACAAACAACTTCTCCTGGACCATCCATGTTGAAGCAATGACCACGAAAGCACACCAAGCCTCTACATCCTTAGAAGGCTTAGGAAGTTCAGGATGTCCTCTACAACTCTCACCACCCTCTACAAATGTGCCACAGAAAGCATTTTATCAGGATGCATCACAGCTTGATTTGGGAACAGCTCCATCCAAGAACGCAAGAAATTGCAGCAAATTGTGGATGCAGCCCAGACCATCACACAAACTAATCTCCCTCCCATTGACTCCATTTATACCTGGCCAGCAGCATAATTAACGATGATATTCTTAAGGAATCTGAAGTTTTATGATTAAAATTACATTGCTACTTCTTGAATTAAGTTAAGTCGGCAGATTGCAGTAAATTAACACAACTCTGCTGGAAGCTACAAGGATTCCAGCAGTGAAGCACAGTTCCTTCAAACCTCACTGAGGAAGTTTGGCTCTGCTATATTCTCACATGAGCAGGTATCCTGAGTGTCCTTATGCATGCAAAGGGAAATGCCAAGAGTACTGTATGGAATTCATGCCATTTCTCAGATGAGAAGTGGATTTGACCTGTAGCGTCCAATATGGATCATACTTGGTCTAAATCAGCTGGGAAAGAGGTGATGCTTGTACACAAGACAAAGGTAATTCAATAGGCAATTGAAAATGTATCATGTACACAACTTTTGTTAGCTTCCCAAGGAAAGGATTGGCTGAAATTACAAAGAATGCAAGTGGCTTCTTTCTGTTAATTCAGCTAATTTAGCTAATTCAGAATATGATTAAATTGTGGATTCATTTTTATTTCCATCAGTAAGAGCTTATTAATGATATCCTTTATTATTCATAACCAAACAGATGATGCCTATATTAATAGTCAGGAAGATGGTGAAAACATTGTAGTCAGAATCCTATACTTAATGCATGCTCACTAAATATGATTAATATTAACTAAAGTGTTTACAGAAAAGAAAAGTAGGGATCTTCTGTAACAGCACCCCAAAATGTTTCAAATAATTTGCAATGTAGAATTACTGATGGGAAAGATTGCAATATTTGTCCATATCCCCAGAAAACAGGTATATATTTAGCATATATAATGTATGTAGGCCATAAGCATAAAATAATAATGTAGAAATAAAAAATATATTAGAACCACATAGTACCATATATAAATGTGACCATATCAGATAGGACAATCTAGTATGTGAATATGAATTCATCAATTTTGCTTTTAACTTATAGCTCTCATATAAAAAAGAATTCATCAAATACTCCACAGTTTCACAGCTAGAAGACCTGCTGTCAGACAGCTCCAGCATCCCAGAATTAGTCATCTGAGTGGATTTTGCACATTCTCCCTGTGATCATTTTGGTCTCTCCCTGGTGCTCTGCTTCCCTCCTACATCCCAAAGACGTACAACACCTAGGATTAGTTTATGCGATTGTGGGGAGAAATAAAATGTGATTAGCATGGGATCAGTGTACTTGATGATCAACGTAGATGACTGGGTTTCTTGGTGGGTAAAAGAGCTTTTCCGGGCTGTGTGATTCTATGACTCTAAATGAATTTAACAATGTTGAACAAGTTTTACTGAAACATACATCTCTTATAAGGAAATTAGAGGACTAAGTGTTGGTAAATAGGATTAGAATGGATGGATAATTGATTGTCAACATGGGCATGATGGGCCAAAGATGCCTGCTTCTGTGTGATATGACGACGGATCTATGGCCTTAAATGTTTTGAAATTCCATTTGCAAAAGGAATGTGAAATCTGGGAGCAAAGCAAAAGTGGGCTGAACTAACTGAATGTTGTAAATGCAGTCAGCATGATAATGAAGTTCTACCTTAAATGTGTCAGAAATGCTTAACATTAAATACTTAATGGTTTTAAAATGCTCCGATAAGTTATAGATACAATTCTTACCTCAGAGAAAGAGAAAGAGAAATAAAAAATATTTATACACGAAAATCAGTCAGTTCTGACAAAGGGTCTCAGACCTTAAAAGTCAACTTTCTTTTCTCCAATTCTCACCTTGACCTCTGAGTATTTCCAACATTTCTGTTTTTATTATATAACTATATTTATATGTAACATTACAACATTAAGATAACCTAAAGAACTTTAAAATCAATGAAGTACTGATGCTTTGTTGTAACAGTCAATTTTCGTCTGTACACATTAATGTGACAAAGATTTCATATATAGTTTAAGTGATATTAGTTGAAGGGTGAATATATCCAAGACACCAAGCAAAGATGGTACTCAAATAGTGTGGAGGCTGATAGCTCTCCTTAGCTTACTAGATCTGGCCTACATGTAACACCACTGTGGTTGTGTCCCAAAGGGGTCCTGTAATGGCATAAAACACCAGAAAACAATAAAACATGGTCAATAAATATTGGTTTCTCTAACATTGTTCATATTCTCTCAACATTTTAATTTTAAATGCAGATAAACAATAGGATATTCCAGATTCATTGCCGAACATCAAAGACCAAGATCATAAGCATGTGGATGAAGCAAAGTGACTAGAAGTGATCCAGATCAACATTTGTACTGTACTGTTCAATCTACACTACCCTGCCAATTAATGGAACATTAACCACAGAACATGTAGTAATTAAAAACAGGTGCAAGGAACACCATGTTCTGTTCCTTCAACTGCAATAAAATCCATAAGGCAATGTACTTAAACAATCGTAGCCTCAAAATGTAATCCATCTTAAAAATGAGTGGTCCATCCTAAACCAGAAAATCTGGCGAGGAAAGGATAAGTGGTCTCTTTTTTGATTTTAGTCTTGATTTAGATTGGAACCTTTGGTTCCAGATGTGTTCTCAGGTCAAGCCAGATAAGCTCTGTCACCTGCATCCGATGAGTGGATTTGGCTGTGATAAAAGATAAACGTGGCACGTGCTATAATACCACATGCTTCGATTGCATAGGATGAGTTTGTCACTCTGGATTTGATTTATAATATTTAAGCTGGGGAATGAGGGGTCATCTTGTTTTAATTACATTGAAAAAAATAGTTACAGATAAATCTACGTCTGATGAAATGGCATAAAAGTAATGATATACTAATTTGCTTGTATTATTCTATACTTTCTTTTTTTAAATCATTTTATTGTCCACACCATTTAATATTTGCAGTCATTTGAAATGAGGGAAGATCTGCATATATTTGGTAATTTTGTGTGCAGTCAGGACATTCTGAAATATTTTACATCCTCTCACAGACAGTAATGTTACTATCCCAAATAAATCTGCACAAGCTTCATCTGCTGCTCGAGTTCCATTCACATGCTCAAAAACATCTAAAAAGAAAAAGGCAAATTTGTTCTAATCTGAAGTCAGACATTTCTTATCTCCAAACAGGTTGCCATAAATTTTGACTGGATGAATATTATTAAGCTGGATAGAGTCAAAGAAGATTTAAGAAACTGTGGTCATGATCATTCATGAATTAATGGCCATGAGTTAATCAAGAGACGTTGAGCAAGCTACGACTTAATTCCTTGGAATGGAGGAGATTGAGAGGTAACCTTATAGAGGTGTCTAAGACCATGATGGGCAAAGGTATGTGGAATGCTTACAGTCTTTTTCCCAGGAAAGGGGAATCAAAAACTAGAAGGCATAGGTTAATGTGGGAGGGTAAAGATTTAAAAAGGATCTCAGGGGCAATTTCTTCACGGATTGTGGTACGGGTATAGAATGACCTGCCTGAAAAAGTGGTTAATAATAATAATAAATTTTATTTATGGGCGCCTTTCAAGAGTCTCAAGGACACCGTACAAAGATTTAGCAGGTAGAGGAAAAACATGTAAGGGGAATGAAATAAGAAGTAGAGACATGACTAGTACACAAAGTAAAGACAGAATTCAATTCAAAACACAATATGAGGCAATTAATGCACAGATGAAAAGGGAGGGGGACGTGGGGCTAAGGATAGGCAGAGGTGAAGAGATGGGTCTTGAGGCGGGACTGGAAGATGGTGAGGGACACGGAATTGCGGATCAGTTGGGGGAGGGAGTTCCAGAGCCTGGGAGCTGCCCTGGAGAAGGCTCTGTCCCCAAAACTGCGGAGGTTGGACGTGGATGGGGAGGAGACCGGCTGATGTGGATCTGAGGGACCGTGAGGGTTGGTAGGGGGAGAGGAGGTCAGTGAGATATGGGGGGGCCAGATTGTGGAGGGCTTTGTAGGTGAGGATCAGGATTTTGTAGGTGATCCGGTGGGAGATGGGAAGCCAGTGAAGTTGTTTGAGGACTGGAGTGATGTGATGCCAGGATTTGGTGTGGGTGATGAGTCGGGCAGCTGCGTTCTGGACCAGTTGGAGTCGGTTGATGTAGGTGGAGCTGATGCCAAGGAGAAGTCAGTTGCAATAGTCCAGTCGGGAGGAGATGAAGGCATGGATGAGTCTTTCAGCAGCGGGAGGTGTGAGAGAGGGTCTGAGTTTGGCGATGTTGCGTAGATGAAAGAAGGAGGTTTTAATGACATGGCGGATGTGAGGCTCAAGGGAGAGGGTGGAATCAAAGATCATGCCAAGGTTGCGGGCCTGGGGAGATGGGGAGACAGTGGCGCCGTCAATGGTGAGAGTGGGGTTATTGATTTTGCTGAGTGTGGCTTTGGAGCCTATGAGGAGGAATTCTGTCTTATCGCTGTTGAGTTTGAGGAAGTTATGTTGCATCCAGGTTTTTATAGCTGACAAACAGGAGTTGATATGGGGGGGGGGGGGGGTTGTGGGGGGATTTGGTGCCGAGGTAGATCTGGGTGTCATCGGCGTAACAGTGGAAGTCCAGGTTGAAGTGGCGGAGTATCTGACCAAGGGGGAGGATGTAGATGATGAAGAGGAGGGGGCCGAGTACGGAGCCTTGGGGAACGCCTTGAGTGACTGTGGCTGTAGCAGAGGTGTGGTTGTGGAGAGAGATGAAGTGGGATCTGTTGGAAAGGTAGGAACGGAGCCAGCTGAGTGCAGAGCCTTCAATGCCGAGGTCTTTGAGTCTGGTGAGCAGGATGTTATGGTTCACTGTATCGAAGGCTGCGCTCAGGTCGAGGAGGATGAGGATGTTGAGGGAACCAGTGTCAGCAGAGGTGAGGAGGTCGTTGAGGACTTTGAGGAGAGCAGTTTCTGTGCTATGGAGGGGGCGAAAGCCAGGTTGGAGGGGTTCAAGTAGGTTATACGCAAGGAGGTGGGAATGAAGTTGCGACGCAACGATACAATCCAGGGTTTTTGAAAGAAAGGGGAGGTTTGAGATTGGGCGGTAGTTAATGAGAAAGGAGGGATCAAGACCAGGTTTCTTTAAGATTGGTGTGACAGCAGCAGTTTTGAAAGTGGAGGGGACAATTCCTTGGGACAATGAGGAGTTGAAGAGATTAGTGAGGTAGGGGCAGAGAACGGGGAGGCAGGACTTCAGGAGGGGAGTGGGGAGAGGGTCGAGGGAGCAGGTAGTGGGTTTGAAAGAGCTGATGGATGACACTAACTACATTTTTAAAAGACATTTGGCCAAGTGCATGGATAGGAAAGGTTTAGAGGAATATGTGCCAAACACACTCTAACAGGTCTAGCTTAGATCAGCATGGACAAGTTGGGCTGAATGGCCTGTTTTCATGCTGTATTACTTTATGACAAATACACAAAGGATTAACTAAAGAAATCTGCAGGAAGGAAATGCAGATAATGGTTTAAACCAAAGATAGACACAAAAAGCTGGAGTAACTCAGGTGACGTTTCGGGTCGAGTCCTTTCTTCAGACCCAAAACGTCACCTATTCCTTTTCTTCTGAGATGCTGTTTGACCAGCTGAGTAACTAAAGATATCTAATCTATATTCAAATAATTCCGTCAAAATATTCAACATTCCGTCAAAATTATAATTATATTACTATCTCCAGTATGGAATGAATGAGGAATAATGGAGGACTTCATATTTTCAATTCAGGTTTATGATGTTCTTATGTTACTCGTTAACTTACAGTGTTGCTTGCATTACCTTTCAACACAATCCTGTGGAAAACATGCTCCCCTTTAAAACTATAATCAGAAAAAAATGTTTATAAATATTCTCACACCATTTGCTTAAAAGAAAGTTTCGAACTATCTTGCTGGCTAACAAAGTTTTACCAATGAATAATTAAAAATAGACAGAGAGTTGGGCCTAAATATCAGATTTTAAAAGTTGGATGTCAGAGCTGAATAATGTTTTTAAACCTAATCTATCAACCATAATTTATTTTTGAGGATAGATAACATTACTTGTTCTGCAATTTTACAGTGATTTTGTGACATTTGAATATAGCACACTTTCCTTAACATTGCCATCTGGCAACTATACAATTTGGTCTTTTGAGTCAGCAGATTTCTCAAGCACAGGAACTTGTGATCAAAGATCTGCTCAGCTCCGCTCAATGATCTTTGCTTGTGATATCAGGAACGATACACCACCTAGTGGCATAGTGCCTAAAATACAATTGTATCCAATACGACTTTATCTTACATGCAGAGCTGACAGCACAGATGTAGGCCATTGAACACAACCGAAGAGAGGCAAGTCAAAAGAGAATCAAGAGTGTTTTATTGTCATATATCCTGAAACGGAACAATGGAATTGTTTCTTGTCGCAGTACACAGATATGTAAATATAGTGCAGGAAGGAACTGCAGATGCTGGTTTAAACCAAAGATAAACACCAAAAGCTGGAGTAACTCAGCAGGACAGGCAGCATCTCTGGAGAGAAGGGATGGGTCACGTTTCGGGTCGAGACCCTTCTTCAGACTGAAATGTCACGGGCACTAACCTCCCCACCAACGGAAGGCAGCCAGCATCACCTTACATCAGGGACCCGCCGACCATCGCCAAGTATGAAGTGCTGAAGGTCCTCCTGCTCCACACTTTCGGTCTCAGTCGCAGAGACAAGGCGGCGAAAATACATACACATGGCAATTCTGGATTTAGTGTTGTCAAATGAACCGGATTTACTAAGGGAACTCAAGGTAAAGGAACCGCTAGGCGGTAGCGACCATAATATGATAAGTTTTAATATGTAATTTGAGAGGGAGAAGGTTATCTCAGAAGTGTCAGTCTTGCAGTTGAACAAAGGGGAATATGAAGGCATGGGAGAGGAACTGGCCAAGGTCGACTGGAAAAGGATCCTAGCAGGAATGAAGGTGGAACAGCAATGGCAGGAATTTCTGGGCATAATCCAGAAGACGCAGGATCATTTCATTCCAAAGAGGAAGAAAGATTCTAAGGAGAGTAAGAGGCAACCATAGTTGACAAGGGAAGTTAGGGATGGTATAAAACTAAAAGAAAATGTATATAACATTGCAAAGAGTAGCGGGAAGCCAGAGGATTGGGAAACTTTCAAAGAACATCAGAAGATAACAAAAGGGGCAATACTGGGTAAAAAGATTAAGTACAAAGGTAAGCTCACCAAGAATATAAAGAAGGATAGTAAAAGCTTCTTTAGGTATGTTAAGAGAAAAAGATTAGTAAAAACAAATGTGGTCCCTTGAAGGCAGAAACAGGTGAAATTATTATGGGGAACAAGGAAATGGCAGAAGAGTTGATCAGGTACTTTAGTTCTGTCTTCACTAAGGAAGACACAAACAATCTCCCAGATGTACTAGAGGAGAGAGGATCTAGGGACACCTGAGGGCCTGAAATAAATTTGCATTAGGCGAGAAATAGTATTGGGTAGACTGATGGGACTGAAGACCGATAAATCCCCAGGGCCTGATGGTCTGCATCTCAGGGTACTCAAGGAGGTGGCTCTAGAAATAGTGGACCCATTGGTGATCATTTTCCAATGTTCTATAGATTCAGGATCACTTCCTGTGGATTGGAGGGTAGCTAATGTTATCCCACTTTTCAAGAAAGGAGCGAGAGATAAACCAGGGAATTATAGACCAGTTAGCCTGACATCGGTGGTGAGAAAGATGTTGGAGTCTATTATTAAAGAAGTAGTAACGGCGCATTTGGATAGCAGTAAAAGGATTGGTCCAGGTCAGCATGGTTTTATGAAAGGGAAATCCTGCTTGACTAATCTTCTGGAATTTTTTGAGGATGTGACAAGTAAAATGGATGAAGGAGAGCCAGTGGATGTAGTGTATCTAGACTTTCAGAAGGCCTTTGATAAGGTCCCACACAGGAGAATAGCGGGCAAAATTAGAGCACATGGTATTGGGGGTAGGGTATTGACATGGATAGAGAATTGGTTGGCGGATAAGAAACAAAGAGTAGGAATAAAAGGGTCCCTGTCAGAATGGCAGGCAGTGGCGAGTCGAGTGCCGCAAGGCTCTGTGCTGGGGCCGCAACTATTTACAGTATATATTAATGATTTAGATGATGGAATTAAAGGTAACACTAGCAAATTTGCAGATGACACAAAGCTGGGTGGCAGTGTGAACTGCGAAGAGGATCTAGGAGGTTGCAGGGTGACTTGGACAGGTTGAGTGAGTGGGCAGATGCGTGGCAGATGCGGTATAATGTAGATAAATGTGAGGTTATCCACTTTGGCAGCAAGAACAAGCAGGCAGATTATTATCTCAATGGTGTCAGATTAGGAAAAAGGGAAATGCAACGAGACCTGGGTGTCCTTGTACACCAGTCACTGAAAGTAAACATGCAGGTACAGCAGGCAGTGAAGAAAGCTGATGGCATGTTGGCCTTCATAACGAGAGGATTTGTGTATAGGAGTAAAGAGGTCCTTCTGCAGTTGTGCAGACACAACTGGAGTATTGTGTGCAGTTTTGGTCTCCTAATTTGAGGAAGGACATCCTTGCTGCTGAGGGAGTGCAGCGTAGGTTCACAAGGTTAGTCCCTGTGGATGGCAGGACTCTAATATGAGGAAAGATTGGAAAGACTGGGGTTGTATATAACCGGAATTTAGAAGGATGAGGGGAGGGGAGACTTATAGAAACATATAAAATGATTGAAGGACTGGGCAAGCTAGATGCAGGAAAAATGTTCCCAATGTTGGGGGAGTTCAGAACCAGGCGCCACAGTCCATGAATAAAGGGGAGGCCATTTAAAAATGAAATGGGAAAAAACCATTTTGACCCAGAGTTGTTAATTTGTGGAATTCTCTGCCATGGAAGGCAGTAGAGGTAAATTCACTGGATGAATTTAAGAGTTAGATAGAGCTCCTGGAGCTAGCGGAATCAATGTGTATGGGGAGAAGGCATGGGTTACTGTTTGTGGATGATCAGCCATGATCACGATAAATGGCGGTGCTGGCTCATAGGGCCAAATGGCCTCACCCTGCATCTATTTTCTATGTTTCTATGTTACATTTATACCACAAGTGCTCCATTACATTGCTGCCACTAGTGCTCCATGTTGTATTGTTACCACTAGTGCACCGTTACATTGTTACCACTAGTGCTCTGGGGACCGGGGGTCAAATGAGATGGAGGAACTGAGTGAAACCCAGGTTAGCCGGGAAGTGGTGTTAGGTAAATTGAATGGATTAAAGGCCAATAAATCCCCAGGGCCAGAGAGGCTGCATCCCAGAGTACTTAAGGAAGTAGCCCCAGAAATAGTGGATGCATTAGTGATAATTTTTCAAAACTCTTTATTTTCTGGAGTAGTTCCTGAGGATTGGAGGTAGCTAATGTAACCCCACTTTTTAAAAAGGGAGAGAGAAAACGGGGAATTACAGACCAGTTAGTGTAACATCGTTAGTGGGGAAACTGCGAGAGTCAGTTATTAAAGATGGGATAGCAGCACATTTGGAAAGTGGTGAAATCAATGGACAAAGTCAGCATGGGTTTATGAAAGGTAAATCATGTCTGACGAATATAACCATATAACAATTGCAGCACGGAAACAGGCCATCTCGGCCCTTCTAGTCCGTGCCGAACACTTATTCTCCCCTAGTCCCATCTACCTGCACTCAGACCATAACCCTCCATTCCTTTCCCGTCCATATAACTATCCAATTTATTTTTAAGTGATAAAATCGAACCTGCCTCCACCACCTCCACTGGAAGCTCATTCCACATAGCTACCACTCTCTGAGTAAAGAAGTTCCCCCTCATGTTACCCCTGAATCTTATAGACTTTTTCGAGGATGTAACTAGTAGAGTGGATAAGGGAGAACCAGTGGATGTGTTATATCTGGACTTTCAGGAGGCTTTCGACAAGGTCCCACATAAGAGATTAGTATACATACGTAAAGCACACGTTATTGGGGGTTCAGTATTGATGTGGATAGGGAACTGGCTGGCAGACAGGAAGCAAAGAGTAGGAGTAAACGGATCCTTTTCACAATGGCAGGCAGTGACTAGTGGGGTACCGCAAGGCTCAGTGCAGGGACCCCAGCTATTTACAATATATATTAATGATCTGGATGAGGGAATTGAATGCAACATCTCCAAGTTTGAGGATGACACAAAGCTGGGGGGCAGTGTTAGCTGTGAGGAGGATGCTAGGAGGCTGCAAGGTGATTTGGATAGTGGGTGAGTGAGTGGGTGAGTGGGCAAATGCATGGCAGATGCAGTATAATGTGGATAAATGTGAGGTTATCCACTTTGGTGGCAAAAACAGGAAAGTAGACTATTATCTGAATGGTGACCGATTAGGAAAAGTGGAGTGTTCAAGAAGGAACTGCAGATGCTGGAACATCGAAGGTACACAAAAATGCTGGAGAAACTCAGCGGGTGCAGCAGCATCTATGGAGCGAAGGAAATAGGTAACGTTTCGGGCTGAAACCCTTCTTCAGACTGATGGGGTGGCGGGGAGAAGGAAGGAAAAAGGAGGAGGAGGAGCACGAGGGCTGGGGGATGGGAGGAGACAGCCCGAGGGCTAAGGAAGGGGAGGAGACAGCAAGGGCTAACAAAATTGGGAGAATTAAATGTTCATGCCCTCCGGATGCAGGCTCCCCAAGGTGCTGTTCCTCCAATTTTCGGTGTTGCTCACTCTGGCCATGGAGGAGATCCAGGCCAGAGAAGTCGGATGGGGAATGGGAGGGGGAGTTGAAGTGGTGAGTCACCGGTAGGTCAAGTAGATTCTTGCGGACCGAGCGGAGGTGTTCGACGAAACAATCGCCCAACCTCCGCTTAGTCTCACCGATGTAGATCAGCTGACATCTAGAGCAGCGGATGCAGTAGATGAGGTTGGAGGAGATACAGGTGAAAAGGGGAGGATTTCCACCTATGCATACGTTACGTTATTCTATGTTACGTTGCTACCACCAGCAAAGATCTTAGCGCAGAGCAAGATGGGTTACTCTCACGCAAACGTGTAGTACGCTCATGGGCGGATGCATGGGTGATTATAGGACCCATTTTAGCGACCAGTCCCTGCCATCTTGTTCCGCCATCTTGTTCCGCCATCTTGCTCCGCCATCTTGCTTCCGGCCAAAGATCCGATCTTTGTTTCTGCAGCGGGGAGAGGGAGTGTGGGGCCCGGGGAGAGGGAGTGTGCGGCCTGGGGAGAGGGAGTGTGCGTCCCGGGGCAGCGGGGAGAGGGAGTGTGGGGCCCGGGGCAGCGGGGAGAGGGAGTGCGGGGCCCGGGGCAGCGGGGAGAGGGGGTGCGCGGCCCGGGGCAGCGGGGAGAGGGGGTACGGGGGAGAGGGAGTGAGCGGCCCGGGGCAGCGGGGAGAGGGAGTGTGGGGCCCGGGGCAGCGGAGAGTGAGCGGCCCGGGGCAGCGGGGAGAGGGGCGTAGGAGGGGGGGGGGAGACATTGTAGTGTGGGGGCAGGCGAGGGAGTGCCGGGGGAGGGGAAGAGTTGAGGGGTGGGATAAGGCCTAGTGTGTGAAGTTGCGGGGAGGTTTACAATGTTTCTTATTTAATGTCCCTTGTCTAGTCTGAAATAAAGTTCATCATTGGATCAGAAGAAATATAATTGTGTGTGTTATATGATTATATACATTTATATCACATTCATGTATGTGTGTTTATAAACATTTTATTCTTTAACAAGAATTAACAGAATTATGAACTAACAGAATTATGAATTTAACCCTATATCCCCAGGCCCGCAACCTTGGCGTGATCTTTGATTCCACCCTCTCCCTTGAGCCTCACATCCGCCATGTCATTAAAACCTCCTTCTTTCATCTCCGCAACATCGCCAAACTCAGACCCTCTCTCACACCTCCCGCTGCTGAAAGACTCATCCATGCCTTCATCTCCTCCCGACTGGACTATTGCAACTCACTTCTCCTTGGCATCAGCTCCACCTACATCAACCGACTCCAACTGGTCCAGAACGCAGCCGCCCGACTCATCACCCACACCAAATCCTGGCATCACATCACTCCAGTCCTCAAACAACTTCACTGGCTTCCCATCTCCCACCGGATCACCTACAAAACCCTGGTCCTCACCTACAAAGCCCTCCACCATCTGGCCCCCCCATATCTCACTGACCTCCTCTCCCCCTACCAACCCTCACTGTCCCTCAGATCCACATCAGCCGGTCTCCCCTCTCCATCCACAAGTCCAACCTCCGCAGTTTTGGGGACAGAGCCTTCTCCAGGGCAGCTCCCAGGCTCTGGAACTCCCTCCCCCAACTGATCCGCAATTCCGTGTCCCTCACCATCTTCCAGTCCCAACTCAAGACCCATCTGTTCACCTCTGCCTATCCTTAGCCCCACGTCCCCCTCCCTTTTCATCTGTGCTTGAATTGCCTCATATTGTGTTTTGTATTGAATTCTGTCTTTACTTTGTGTACTAGTCATGTCTCTACTATTTATTTCATTCCGCTTACATGTTTTTCCTCTACCTGCTAAATCTTTGTAAGGTGTCCTTGAGACTCTTGAAAGGCGCCCATAAATAAAATGTATTATTATTATTATTACAAACACTTCCCCCGCAATGTCAATTACCCTGCGAGTCGGTTCCGGTTACTACAAAATCAACTTGTGAGCCATTTAAAAATAAATGATTTAAAAAACATTAAAAAAGGCAATTACCAGAGTCAAATTTTATTCTTGACAAGAAGTATGAACTGACAGAATTATGAATCTAACCCTATATCACACACACACAAACTGTTGCCCCGCAACGTTGATTACACTGCGAGTCGGGTCGGGTCGGGTCAGGTAGGCTCCGGTTACTAAAATGGGCGGGGAAAATGCCCAGGATCCCCTCCGTAGTGAACTACACGTCAGCCCATTGCATTTGGCAGGAGTAGCCCATCTTGTCCTGCTCTAAGATCAGTGACCTGCTGCTGAGCGAAGCCTCACTCGTGCGCCGGATGTTGGGGCTGTTGGCGGCGCGTGGTGATGACCAGAGATTGCCGTGACGTCACGGCCCCGCCGGCTGCGAGCGAGTTGAGTTGAGTTGGGCGGTTGTTCGGCCGCTGCTGCCGAGACCAACTGCCGGCCCGCGCGCCCCGCCCCGCCCACGCGCTCCCCTCCCCCCCCCCCCCCCCCCCCGGGGCCTGGCCTCGCCTCGCGCCGCCCGCCCGCCCGCCCTGCAGCCCCTTCACTTCCCCTCACTGACAAACTCACTCGGCAGCGGGAACCACCCGCTCTGCAACTCCCTCCCTCGCTCGCTCCTCACTCGCTGCTAAGATGCCGAAAAAGAAGACCGGGGCCCGAAAGAAGGTTGAAAGCCGCAAAGTGCGCGAAAAGTTAACGCGGGCGGCCAAAGACCACGTGGACGTGGCCAAGCAGGCTTGTAACGCCTCCATGGTGAGTGGACTGTGTGTGTGTGTGTGTGTCAGCTCGCAGTCACACCGGCATGATGGCGGCTCCAGGGAGACAACGCCAACCCTGTCATTCACGGCGCCCTCCGTTTGTTATTATACCTCAGGGTTCATTGCGAGACTTTTCATCGGTGTCTCCGCAAAATTCACATTAACCGTTGAATAATTTATACTAAACACTCGTGAACAATTCGTAACGCTGTAATGATTGTCATTCCATTCCATGTGGTCAGCTAACTTGGGCTTTGCAACAGTGATTTGCAGAAGTATAAATATAGACTAAATCAAGTCTGAAGAAGGGTTTCGGCCCGAAACGTCGCCTATTTCCTTCGCTCCATAGATGCTGCTGCACCCGCTGAGTTTCCCCAGCAATTTTGTGTACCTTAGACTAAATCAATGATCCCTGGACACTGTTACTCTAATAGTGTTCCTGGTGGTGGATATGTCCAGGAATCTCTCACCTGAAGAAGGGTCTCGACCCGAAACGTCACCCATTCTTTCCAGAGATGCTGCCTGTTTTTAAAGTAAAGTATCCTTTATTGTAATTCAGACTTTACAGTCTGAACGAAATGTCGTGCCTTGCAGTCATAGCATAGAATAAAATAACAAAACACACAATAAACACAGATTTAACATCCACCACAGTGAGTTCACCAGGCCCTCCTCACTGTGATGGAAGGCAAAAGTCTTAAAGTCCTTGTCTCTTCCCTCCTTGTTCTCCCTCTGCGTTGAGGTGATCCAGGCTTCTAATGTTGTGACCCCGCCGGGTGATGGTAAGTAAGTCAGTCCTACGGCTGAATCCGAGCTCCGTGAACGGGCCAGTTCAAACTCCGCTGCCCGGGGCAGTCGAAGCTGCCGAAGCTGTCGCCCTCCAGTCCAGCGTACGAAGCTGTGGTTGCGGGAGCTCCGAAAAACAGGTCACCAACCTGTGACCTGCGAGCTCCCGATGTTGTCGTCCACTGGGCCCGCGGCTGAGCCTCCGAGGCACCGAAGTCGGGTCGCCGCCGCAACGCCACCACAGCCCCGAAGTCGGCCAGCCTCGCGTTGGTAAGTCCTGGTTCTGCCTCCAGAGCCTCGAGGTCAGTCCCAGTTGGAGGCCGCCAGCTCCGCGATTAGGCCTCGATGGAGACGGGGGGATACGACAAGAAAAGGTCGCATCCGCCCCCCCCCCCGAAGGAAGAGACTAAAAACAAGTTTCTCCCCCCCCCCTCCACCCACACATACATAACTAAAATAAACTGAAATAAACTAAAACAACAGGACAAAGACAACAAAAAAAAAAGAAAAGACAAACGGACTGCAGGCGAGCCGCAGCTGCAGGGCAGCGTCGCCACTTCCGGAGAGTGTCTATCTTCGGTTCTGTGTCTTATCTTAGGTTTAAACCAGTATCTGCAGTTCCTTCCTACACATCTCCCACCTTGCATTCTACATAAACTAAAAATGTGTGTTGCTCATCTCCTAACTTGCACAAAGTTTTGCACATCTGTGACCTTGCTGGCATTGGCTCCTGATTTGTAATGCCTCTTTCTTTAAATTGTATTATATCAAAATCCATCCTACTGTTTGAAAATGAGGGTGGGGAAAACTATTGATCTGTAAATATGAAATAAAAACAGAAATTGTACTGTTGATCTGCTGGGCATATCCTTCAGAACTGCATTTTGCATCTTTTTGCATGTCTTTACCTGTATTCCCACTCTCTTCGGTTATTTTTTTAATCTTTCTCTAAATGTGCCCATTGACTGGATAACTATATATAACTTTTTCCCACGGCAACGTTGGCTTCACCTTCTGCAAGTTAAATCAAACTTATTTTCTTTACCAATTTTTTAAAGTGGTCAATGACCAGAATCGTTAATTCTTTTTCACTTTCTACAGATGTTATCTGACCTGCTAAGTATTTCTAGCATTTTCTCTTCTTTGATCTTACTCCTTTCTATTTCTAGAACCATTTACAGTTTTGCAATCCTTTAGGATATCTGGGCTGCTCCAATTTTGGCATCCAAAAAATGTTAATATACCTGTTAATTTGGCCAAATTGTTTACACACCCACACACCAAACTCTTGAAACAGACACTTAATTCAAAATGTTTAGGAAGGAACTGCAGATGCTAGTTAAAACTGAATATAGACACAAAAAGCTGGAGTAACTCAACGGGTCAGACAGCATCTTTGTTGAAAAATAATAGGTGAAGTTTCTGAAGAAGGGTCTTAATCCAGAATGTCACCTATTCCTTTCATAATACAGAACAAGAGATAAAAGTTCAGTGTGTCTATATACTATAGACCAGTGGTTCTCAACGTGGGGCGTACGCCCCACAGGGGGGCAATTTGATTTTTAAGGGGGGCAATTGAGCGTGACTGAGGAGGTCTGGGTCCAAATTTTCGATTTTTATTTTTTTGGATTTTCCATCAGGTAAACATATGTAGTTTATGTTTCAGATGTTACCACATGGGGGGGGGGCATCAGGATTTTAGAGGTGATTAGGTGGGGCATGGCCAAAAAAAGGTTGGGAACCACTGCTATAGACCATATATATACACAATAAATAAACATAAAATGCAATAGGCTGTTATTTTTCGGAGTTTGGAGTTTGGTGGTGGTGTGTCCACCAATTTAAATTCAATTTCGAATATTTTTGGAGGACCAGGAAACCAAGAAGCAAGAGTTAATCCAGGGAGGGATTCTACGTAGTTTTTCAGCGGTCGCGGTGAGGCTGTGACCGGACAGCAAAGGCGGCCAGAACTCCCACAATGCAAAGGGAGGGAGAAAGTGTCCGACGCCGACCAGTTGCCGTGGCAGTGCGCATGTCCACGGCCAATGATGTGCTCGGCGGCCGTGCCGAGCCGAGAGCTAGCGCCGAGCCATGAGCTCGAGCCGAGAGCTAGCGCCGAGCCGAGGGCTAGCGCCGAGCCGAGAGCTAGCAGCCGAGAGCTAGCGCGGAGCCGAGGGCTAGCGCCGAGCCGAGAGCTAGCGCCGAGCCGAGAGCTAGCGCCGAGACCTGGACACGGATGGCGGGCGGGTGTCCCGGTTGCTTGCAAAGCCGGGCAAAATGGCATGGCTTTTAGGTTGCTCGGCGGGTCTGTAAGTTGCCATTGGCACCCGGGCAACCACTAATTTCAAGCCCTGATAAGTGAAACCAATATTTACATTCATGCAATTATTAAAAGCCATCTTTTTAAAAGCCATTAAAAAAATAGTAATATGATGTGGTAAATTAAAAACAAAACTAATTTGCTACAAGCACTCATTGCACCTGTGCAATTAAAACAAATAATAATTTCCCATTTGTCGTGAGGCTTGCCATTATTTCTGACTTGATCTAGATAGTAAAAAACTATTAATGCTGGCCGTGCCCAAATTAAAATAAGAACTTGGAGGTGCTAGCTAATTTCTCCCTCCCTTTCCTCCCTCACCTCCACCCTTTCATCACTTCCCTACCCCAGGCTAAATGTTTTGCTGAATGTGCTTTCATAAAAGTTTGCATTTAAAGAGTAAATTGTCTTATTAAACAATTGTATGATGGTTTGTCTCATGATCAGATGACCCTGGGCTAACCTTTCGAAGCAGTTAACAAAAAACGTTGATGCATGAGAAAAAAGGTTGCCTGAGCATTCTTTATGAATGAATTCTTTGGACATTGGCATCATTGGTGTTGCCGCTGTTTATTGTTCATCCTTAATTTTCCAGGTTTAGAGAAACTGAATCAATTTAATTTAGTTAAGAGTAAAATTCTTGCTAAAATTCTTGTTTGTGGCTGCTGTTCTGAAAAATATTTCCCCTTGTTTCCAACAGGAATGCGATAAGTGCCAAAGGTAAGAGAACAGAATTAATGCTTTCAGCTTTTGTAGATTTGAGTCAGCATGTTTTTTTGATTTAATAGCTGTACTCTACGAACATATTAGCCTGTTGAAGAACACAGACATAAAAATGTATTTTTTATTGTCAGACATTTTCATTGAAATTTAGCCTGTTGTCAAAGATATTACTTCCTATTTGTGTTTATAATCTGAAATGGAAGGGTCCTGTTAATTGTTTGTTGCTTGGATTCATGTGACTGTGTTCATATCACAGTGGAGCAGATGCATGTCATTTAATGTTTCTGGACATAACTTTACATTTTTTTCCCTGTTCACTTTCCTCGTTTTGGCAAGACGGCAAAAGAACCGGGCTTTTTGTTACTTCTGTAGTTCGGTACAAAAGTTACCTATGTGTGCACAGTGTGGTGAGTTTTATTCAGTAAATTCTTGGATTATTGCACTTGCTTTAATGTGTTTTCTACATGTAACATGTAATAAATGGGAAGATTATTAGGTGACGCTACTACAAAAAATAGTAAGGTTAAAGTTTTCAATTAAATAAAATCAAAATATTAATTGCTTTAAAAGGGATGACATAGGTTGGTGTTAAGAGCTCTTGAAAGTTCTGTTAGCAAGAAATGTAAAGTTACTTTACCCTAGGTGGGCGAACAATACATGTCCATATGGATTTATCAGCATCTGCTAGTAATGATATCCTGAGTGATCTTGTACAAATTGATTTCATGTATATTTCGTAAACGCGTAGGTTTCTTTAGGCATTTTCCAACAAATTGTATCTGAGATTTATAATTTTAATGGGTTACATTTGGTGGGGTTAGAAGGAAGATAAAGTGGAGTGAATTTGGGGATGTTGGGAAATTTGTCATCTGCAGTTAATATAAATATTGCTAATGTTTCATGATTGCTTCTCTAGTGGGTTCAACACATTATCACCTGGGCAAATTCTACACTTATAGCCGGAGGTTGATATTTCAGATAAATGCATCTGGTTATTTTGGTTTTCAGCAAAATAAATGGGAATGAGTGCCTGTTAGGAATGTCACAAACCTCGTGTTTTCAATAACATTTCATGGAAAAGATTGTAAATTGTGAAAAGATAAATGACAACATTCTAACAACTAAACCAAGGAAGACATTGGACATTACCTGCACGATTTGCTTTTGGAGGGAATCAGTGTAGTTAATCAGTGAGGCACTGTGGGGAAATATTTGGATTACAAAAAAAGACGGTATTTAAAGTGTTATATTTTTAGAATTGTTTATGCATGTATGCATTTACTGATTTACTGTTTGTTTTAAAATTGATGTGTGGTTTTAGTTGAATCGGTTATTAGTTGAAGCCTATTGATTAGTTGTTGATCATTGAGAGAATTACTGTGTACCAGTGTTATGAATGACAACCAAATAATAGACATGGGCAAATTTTTTTAATTTTATTTTATTTTTTATTTAACCTTTATTTAACCAGGAGAAGTCTCATTGAGATTAAAAATCTCTTTTACAAGAGAGTCCTGGCCAAGACAGGCAGCAGCACAGTTCCACAGTTACAGACAATAATTTAAAAAAAACAACAGAGAACATATAAATAGAGTCACGGTCAGAACATCATCAAACAAAGCATGTACAGACAGAAGAGCCCGCTTCAACATCATTAAGAAGGGATTTAAATCTGTTTATAGAAACCAGCTCCTTAAGTTTCAGTTCATTCTGCAGCTGGTTCCATGCGAAGGGAGCAGCATAACTAAATGCCCTTTTCCCCAGTTCAGTACGGACTTTAGGTACAGTTAGTAAGAACAAGTCCTCAGAGCGGAGCTGATAAGTTCCTGTGCTTTTTCGAATTACATACTTCTGCAGGTATGAAGGAAGAACACCGAGGATAGTCTTATAAATAAGGATATGCTAATGATGGAGTCTGCGGGTGGACAGGGCAAACCATCCAACTGAAAGCTGGATTGTTGCATGGCAGGTTTTATTTCAATGGTGAATGCAACTTGTAGTGGGAAAATGTACAATGTGAATGTTTAAGGTCTGTGGTAGGAAACGGGCATGTCTGATTAGAAATATGTGGAAATAATTGTAATTGCTGCTTATCTACTCAGCTTTCTGGGCCACACTTGTCAGTGAGGCCTCTGATGCAATTAAACATACCTGTAGTCTCTAAATCTTTCTTATCACGTCCCGGAGAGCAGTTTATTTTTCTCTTTTGGAAACTTGCTTCAGGCTACTTCAGATTTTCTTTATGTTCAAATACTGTATGGAGTTTTTTGTTTTAATTTTATTGGGCCCTTGTTCTCCCAAAGGATATTAACAGCACAATACTTTGTGAATGCTGGAGAGCTGATAGAACTGGGAACTAAAATATATTTTTTAAGAGGAATGAAGAAGGACGTGGTCACTGCTGGATTGTCAATGACCTGCTACTAGTGGGGCAATTTCTGTGCATTGCATACATCAACCTTGGAATAAGTCTTTATTCAGCATGTGAACACACAATGACTGCCCTTACCATTTATAGCCTCTTTCAATGGCTGCTATTCCCTAACAGTCCATATTCAGAATATTGGGAATGTGGAAGGAGAGTTTGATACTGTTTGGAATATGCTATGATACATTGCTATCCTAATTTGAGTAGTCATCAGGGTTTTGCATAGACCAAGCGCCCTTACATCATATAGTTTTAAGAAAATCTCTGAATTTTTGCATCATGGAGAATGTAATGTTATCCAATGTAAATGACTCATGTGAGAAACAGTGAAACAGGTGCTTCATCACCGAGTACTCATTTATTTTAATTGACTAACAACAGTTGCTTAAACCTCAGTGAACAAAACACTGCAGATAATGGAAATATGAATGACAATCAACCCAGTGAAGATTTTCAGCAGGTCAGTTAGCATTGAGCAGATATACTTGTGCTTTGGATACAGATTTAATATCATGTGTATAATTATTTTATTTACTGACAGTGTCTCCAATGTAAGTTGCATCCTTCTGTACATTATAGGTAAAACAAAATGTATGTTGAAAAGTTCAGATTGCGTTGTTAAGCATCCCGGTGTCTACAGTACAGGACTTGCCATGGTGGTGAGTATTTACTTTGCTTTTCTCCAACAGGCTAACTAGAAGAATTTTACATCAGGGAAAGATTAGGGCATTTAACATTCCAATGCACTGTGTACCTGCCTTGACCATATTTTCATTTCTCGGTTTCAAAAACAGAAAATATTTGTCATTGAAGTTACGTTTTTTTGCTTAACAACTTCACCCATGTTACTAACTTTAAATTTAGTCCATGATCAAGGTCCACGACTAGATGAAGTTCTAAGTCTGAAAGAGAACAAGTTGGTTTTTGTCCATGTTATCACTGTCTGAGTGGTGCTTGTAAAACCTTTTCATCTGAGTAACTGTTACCTGTAGAAATTTGATGCTGGAATAGAAGTTTTAAAATATAACAATATATAATAAACATCAGATGTCTAAAATAAATGTTAAACTTGCAACAACTGTCTTTTTTCCCCCTCCTTTTAGGGAGCAATTTGTGACTTCTGTGAGGCCTGGGTGTGCCATGGCAGGAAGTGCCTGAGCACACATGCTTGTATCTGCCCACTTACTGATGTTGAATGTATTGAGTGTGAGAGAAGTGTATGGGATCATGGTAAGGATGGTCTGCAATTGCTTCTTTTGAGGACGACTAAATAATGTCTTATACAATGGTCCACCACTATTTCTAACATCTGTTTTTATTTTGGTATTTGCAGTTTTCTGCTTTTCAATCTTAAAATTAATGATGGCACATTTAAGATGCCTACCGAATGATTTTATTTGTTGAGAACGGGCTGGCTTCATGTTAAATGAATCAAGATTTTAATTGTTTTCCATAATCTATTATCTATATCATCTGCTAAAAGCAAGGCTAGTAAAAAGGTGTAAAAATTAGCTGGAAACAAAATTATTGCTTTGTAGGCATAATTATGATATTTTTTCATTGTAACATTGGGGAAGGGGAGCATTCTGCCACTTAAACAGCTAATGCAAGGGGAAGGCTCCAACACCATCCCAGCTTCATTTCTGGCAGAGCCCAGTATGCAAAGTAATGATGCTGTATATTTCATTTGCAACTGAAGATGAATGTGGATGATTACACTTTAGTTTCCACTCAAAATCTTCAGCATCACAGAAGCCAAACTTCTGCCAATTTAAAATGCACTGCATGATAACATGAAATGACTGAGTGCAATGGATGCAGCAAAGGCTAACCTTGGAACTACCTCCTCATCAGCACTGTGGAGTACCTTCACCAGAGCGACTGCGATTAGGTTGCGAAATAAATCCTGACCGCGCCTGTTGTGCTCAGATCTCAAAAAATATTAATAACTAAGAAACTATGTGCTGTTGGAACTCTCTATTCATCAGGTGGTTGGGAGGCAGGGTGCCCCCTGAAAAACTCATCAACTGGTAAACCGGTACTCACCTGATTGGCAAGACCGAGCAGAATGCAGTGTCATTCTGAAGGGTCTTGACCTGAAACGTTGCCCATTCCTTCTCTCCAGAGATGCTGCTTGTCCTGTTGAGTTACTCCAGCATTTTGTGTCATTCCACCCGTGGCTATTATTCATATTTCACCGCCTGCACCAAGTTACTCTGGGCAGAGATTATAAATGTATATACTAATATAGCCTATGGGTTAACTGCCATAATGTATGTGTGTGTGTGCATATCCAAGTGCATTCGGAAAGTATTCAGACTCCTTCACTTTTACCACATTTTGTTACGTTACAGACTCGTTATAAAATTGATTAAGTTCATTTTTTAAATCATCAATCTACACACAATACCCCAGAATGAAGAAGAGAAAACATGTGTTTAGAAATTTAATTAAAATTAGTAATTAAAAATGTATAACTGAAATATCACGTTTACATAAGTATTCAGAGCCTTTGCTATGACACTCAAAATTGAGCTTAGGTTCATCCTGTTTCCATTGATTATCCTTGAGATGTTTCTACAACTTGATTGGAGTCCACCGGTGGTAAATTAAATTGATTGGACATGATTTGGAACGGCACACACCTGTCTATATAAGGTCCCACATATATCAGAGCAAAAACCAAGCAATGAAGATGAAGAAATTGTCCATAGACCTCTGAGACAGGATTGTGTCGATACACAGATCTGGAGAAGGGTATAAAACAATTTCTGCAGCATTGCGGGTCCCGAAGAGCACAGTGGCCTCGTCATTCTTAAATGGAAGAATTTCGGAACCACCAGGACTCTTCACAGAGCTGGCCACCCGGCCAAACTGAGCAATCGGGGGAGACGGACCTTGGTCAGGGAGGTGACCAAGAACCCGATGGTCACTCTGACAGAGCTCCAGAGTTCCTCTGTGGAGATGGGAGAACCTTCCAGAGGGACAACTATATCTGCAGCACTCAACCAATCAGACCTTTATGGTAGAGTGGCCAGACAGAAGCCACTCCTCAGTTAAAGGCACATGACTCCTGCTTGGAGTTTGCCAAAAGGCATGAGAAACAAGATTCTTTGGTCTGATGAAACCAAGATTAAAATTTTTGGCCTGAATGCCAAGCGTCATGTCTGGAGAAAACCAGGTACCGCTCATCACCTGGCCAATACCATACCTACGGTGAAGCATGGTGGTAGCAGCATCATGCTGTGGGGATGTTTTTCAGCGGCAGGAACTGGGAGACTAGTCAGGATCAAGGGAAAGATGAACAGAGCAAAGTACAGAGAGATCCTTGATGAAAACCTGCTCCAGAGCGTTCTGGACCTCAGACTGGTGCGGAAGTTCACCTTCCAACAGGAAAACGATCCTAAGCACCCTTACAGCCAAGGCACGCGCAGGAATGGCTTTGTGAAAAGTCTGTGAATGTCCTTGAGTTGCCCAGCCAGACGTTGGACTTGAACCCGATCAAACATCTCTGGAGGGATCTGAAAATAGTTGCGCATCGACGCTCCCCATCCAACCTGTCAGAGCTTGAGAGGATCTGCAGAGAAGAATGGGAGGAAATACCTAAATACAGGTGTGCCAAGTTTGTAGCGTCATAACCAAGAAGACTTGAGGCTGTAATCGGTGCCAAAGGTGCCTCAACAAAGTACTGAGTTAAGGGTCTGAGTACTTATGTAAATGCGATATTTCAGTTATTTATTTTTAATTACTTTGCAAAAATGTCTAAACACCTGTTTTTGCTTTTTTATTATGGGGTATTGTGTGTAGATTGACGATAAAAAAGAAAGAATTTAATCAATTTTTGAATAAGGCTGTCACGTAACAAAATGTGGAAAAAGTGAAGGGGTCTGAATACTTTCTGAATGAACTGTATATGTATGGGTGTGTACAGTGTCATCCATAATGTTTTGGACAGACCCATCATTTATTTATTTGCCTCTACTACACAATTTGAGATTTGTAATAGAAAAAAATCACATGTGGTTAAAGTGCACATTGTCAGATTTTTAAAAAAAAGGCAATTTTTATACATTTTGGTTTCACCATGTAGAAATTACAGCAGTGTTTATACATAGTCCCCCCCCATTTCAGGGCGCCATAATGTTAGGGACACAGCAATGTAATATAAATTAAAGTAGTCGTGTTTAGTATTGTGTTGCATATCCTTTGCATTCAATGACTGCTTGAAGTCTGTGATTCCTGGACATCACCAGTTGCTGGGTGTCTTCTCTGGTGATGCTCTGCCAGGCATGTATTGCAGCCATCTTTAGCTTATGCGTGCTTTGGGGGCTAGTCCCCTTCAGTTTTCTCTTCAGCATATAAAAGACATGCTCAATTGGGTTCAGATCGGGTGATTGACTTGGCCACTTAAGAATTTACTATTTTTTATCTTTGATAAACTCCTTTGTTGCTGTAGCAGTATGTTTGGGATCGTTGTCTTGTTGTAGAGTGAACTGCCAGGCAATGTGTTTGAGGCATTTTTTTGAACTTGAGCAGATAGGATGTGCTTCAGAATTCATTATGCTACTCCCATCAGCCGTTGTTTCATCAATGAAGATAAGTGAGCCAGTACCTTCAGCAGCCATACATGCCCAGGCCATAACACCTCCACCACCGTTTTTCACAGATGATGTGGCATGTTTTGGGTCTTGGGCAGTTCCTTCTTTCCTCCATATTTTGTTCTTGCCATCACTCTGATATAAGTTAATCTTCGTCTCATCTGTCCACAAGACCTTTTTCCAGAACTGTGGTTGCTCTTTTAAGTACTTCTTGGCAAACTGTAACCTGGCCATCCTATTTTTGTGGCTAACCAGTAGTTTGCATCTTGCAGTGTAGCCTCTGTATTTCGGTTCATGAAGTCTTCCGCAGACAGTGGTCATTGACAAATCCACACCTGACTCCTGAAGAGTGTTTCTGATCTGTCGGACATATGTTTGGGGATTTTTCTTTATTATAGAGAGAATTCTTCTGTCATCAGCTGTGAAGGTGTTCTTTGGCCTGCCAGTCCTTTTGCGATTAGTAAGACAACAGTGCTCTCTTTCTTCTTAATGATGTTTCAAACAATTGATTTTGGTAAGACTAAGGTTTAGCTGATGTCTCTTAACAGTTTTATTCTTGTTTCTCAGTCTCATAATGGTTTCTTTGACTTTCATTGGCACAACTTTGGTCCTCATTTTGATAAACAGCAATAAAAGTTTCCAAATGTGATGGAAAGACTGGAGGAAAGACGAGGTGCTGAGAGCTCTCTTATACCTTAAGGATGCAATTAAACGCACCTGAGCTATTACAAACACCTGTGAAGCCATTTTGTCCCAAACATTATGGTGTCATGAAATGGGGGGACTATGTATAAACACAGCTGTAATTTCTACATGGTGAAACCAAAATATGTAAAAATGGCCTTTAATGAAGTCTGACAATGTGCACATTTACCACGTGATTTTTTTTTCTATTACAAATCTCAAATTGTGGAGTACAGAGGCAAATAAATAAATGATCGTTTTTTGTCCCAAATATATATATATATGTATATGTGTGTGTGTATATATATATATACACACACACACACATATATATACACATATATATACACATATATATACACATATATATACATATATATATGTGTATATATATGTGTGTATATATGTGTGTGTGTGTGTGTGTGTGTGTATATGTATATATATGTATATGTATATGTATATATATGTATATATATGTGTGTTATATACATAATATATAATATATATATATATAGTGTGTGTGCGCACACATGCCCACACTTTTCATATATATGGCTGGCAGCGTCCTGTATACTGCAACATGCAGTGGAGTCGTAAGATTTGATTTTTCCTTTTATAAAGTCTGCTAGATTAATGTACAATTAAGTGTTTTGATTTGAACCAATTGATGTAATTATTTCTGAATTGTGTTACATGAAGTAGATTATCATGTGGCCATATTCCAATTGATTTGCAATATTGAATACAATTCTTTTCAATTAACTGATAACTATGTCAACACGTATCAATTTACTCTCAAAACTGCTGGCTGGCATCCAATTGCATTAAATCAATTGCAATAAAATAATGGCCTAATTTCATGCAATATGTACAGAGATTTCAGATGTAGAAGATATGACATCATGGCCTGCTCTGACCATGATCCTTTCTTTTCAAACTTTGAGGGCAAATTAAGTGAATGGAAAGCTGATGATATGATTGGGTTTTTAACCTGTGATGCTATATTTGAGCGTTTGGCTCGGGACCTGTACTTGCTGAAGTTCAGAAAGATGGGAGATAGCTGAGAAGGGGGAGGGGGGGAACATACCAAATAATGAAAGGCCAAGATAGTGGATGTGGAGAGGATGTTCCAGTAGTGGCAGAGCCTAGGACCAGAGGGCACAGTCTCAGAATAAAAGGACGAACCTTCAGAGGGGAGATGAGGAGGAATTTCTTTAGTCGGAAGGTGGTGAATCTGTGGAATTCATCACCACAGACAGCGGTGGCATCTTGATTAGTTAGCGTGTCAAATGTTACAGGGAGAAGGCAGGAGAATAGAGGAAAAATAAATCAGCCATGATCGAATGGCGGGGCAGACTCAATGGGCCGAATGGGCGAATTTTGAACTTATTTTTGGTGAACTGTGAACTTTAAAAAAGAAATTGTGTTCTAGGGCCAAGCCTGGATTTTTTCTGTTTTCTGTATGCCAGCTTCTAACTGATGTAAAGTTTAATTGCTGTTAGCTCCTCTTTCAGAGGAAACCTCTAATAGAATTTATGCATTTTTGGTGGCACAGTAGCACAGCAGTAGAGTTGCTACCATACAGGTTTGATCCTGACTACGGATGCTGTCTGTACAGAGTTTGTACATTTTCCCTGTGTCTGCGTGGGCTTTCTTCAGGTGCTCTGCTTTCCTCCCGCATTCCAAAGACATGCAGGTTTGTAGGTTAATTGGCTTCTGTAAATTCTCCCTAGTGTGTAGGATAGAACTAGTGATCGTTGGTTGGCGGTAACTCGATGAGCCGAAGGGCCTGCTTTCACGCTGCATCTCTAAAATAAACTAAAACTAATTTCAGAATTGTGATTACCTCTTCACTTGGATCTTGCCTCTATACTTGTGGGATCATCATTTGCATCTCTTTGCACTATAGGAGGAAGGATATTCCGGTGTTCCTTCTGTAACAACTTCCTCTGTGAAGATGATCAATTTGAGCATCAAGCCAGTTGCCAAATTCTGGATTCTGAAACTTATAAGTGTAAGTTCTTGTTTATCTGAAGCTATTCACTTTGATATTGATGCTCGTTGTCGAAAATGACAACAATAAATTTAGTCTCATTTTTAAGGTTTCTATATTGGTGATCGACTGGAGGCAGGTGCAATACAAAGTATCTTTTGTACAGTAAGTCAAGACGTATGTTAAATGAAAATCTCATCAGTGGCCTGAAAGTAACCAAATAATTTCAGGACAACCATTGCTGAATGGGAACTAGACAGAATAAAATGTTTGTAATGTTGAGGAATTAGTCTCAGAATTGTTCTCCTGGTCTATTGATGTTCTTACAAGGGGAAAAAATGATATTGGGTGGTGGAGAGAATGTGAAAAGGGTAAAAGGAAAGTGAAGGCACTACAACTATCTATGTGCTGCATTTAACCAGAGCCATTTCAAGATGCATTTTTGTTGTAACATCTCAGCATTAAGAAATATACAAGGATTCACACATTTCATTCAAGATTGGAATACTTGTTGTCATGCGCGTAAGACTTTCCATGCACCTGTGCCAGGATAATTATAATCCTCTAACAAAAGAGGAATGGTTGGGAGTTTAAGTTTGTGGTCAGAGAAAATATTTATTGAGTCAGTTTATGATTTATTAATTATATTTCTACCTTACTAATCAGAACTTAATTTCCCACCAGGCGTCTCTTGTAATCGTCTAGGACAACATACTTGTCTACGTTGTAAGGTAACACAGATCAGTTTTAAATAATTATTTGCTCCTTTGAGACAAATGTAATTGGCCAAAATGTGCCAATTACATTTGTAATTGAGAGCAGAAGCATCTGCTTTGTAAATAACTTCCATTGAAATGTAAACCTGTATACATTTAAAGCTTCAATTTCCTCGGGAGCTTCTGTTTCTCAACGATTATTCTTTTTATCCCTCTTCTTTCCTGAAGGCCTGTTACTGCAGTGATCATGTTCGCAGCAAGGTCTTCAAACAAGAAAAGGGGAAAGTGCCACCTTGTCCTAAATGTGGTCATGAAACACAGGAAACAAAGGATTTAAGCATGTCCAGTAAGTTCAATCATTACTTGAAGTGGCTTATCCATGCATGTATACCAATTGCTCTCTACTGCAAAATAAGACCATTGTATAATTGAATTGATTGAATGAGAGTCTTTTCTTGCAAAGTCTACATTATTCAACATTGCGTAGAAAATACATTTTCAAGGATATAACTTTATATTGAACCATATGTCACAGGCATGTTTCCTATATGTTAATACAAAATGATCATTCCTATTCATTAGTTTTTATAGGTCTCTTCCCCACCATGCATAGTAGCTTGTTTCTCTTGTTCGATCAGTGCCTTCAGCTGTTGCATCCTTTGCTTTCTATATTGTTACATTATCACTCGCCTTATGAAAAGCAGCTCCTTTTGACCACACCTTCTCTCAACTTTGTCCTCAACTGGAATATTATCTCCTGTACTATATTTCTTGGATGTTTCCCCGTGAGAGATCTTTATCGAGCAGCTCAAAATAAAATATCTCAACCAAATTTTTTAAATTAAGCTGAAAATGAAAAAAAATGTTGTTTTTTAATGTCTAAGACATTTGAAATAGATGCAAGATAGATTAAAATCTGCATTTTAGATTTAGAAGATGTAAGATATCTGATAACTTGTAAAATTGCTCCTGTGTAAAGAAGGTGAGTTGTAGTTCCTGAATTATCAACTTAAAATCAAATCTCACTCTCTTTGAAGCTTTCTAGAGAGCTAACTTATTGGAGGTTGGAGGGAATGCTTAATTACTTTGAGGTGCATCGTTTGTTCCCAATATAAAATAAATATTTTTAACCACATTTCCCCCGAATGAGAAGCCAGACAACTGAGGCCATAGACTGATTATTTCACCTGGCCTGATCAGCCAATAATAATCAAACTGGAGAGTCCTTGTAAGTTAAGGTATAAAAGTGGAACTAGAAACTGATCTGGTGCTATCTAATTCAACAAATAGTCCTTCACATTTCCAATCAATTGTTGCATTGGGATTGAGGATTCCAAAAAGGAGCAAGTAGTATGGGAATGGTATGAAGGCAGAGTTGTCTTAAGTGGACTGGGAATAATAAGCTAAGATGCAGTTCAGATCTGTGCCAAATATTGAAACAGTGGGTCGAAACCTTTTACAGGATTTTTTCCTAGTTAGAAAGAGGAAAGAGAAAAAAAATGCTATCTGTGGTTAAGAAGGGAGGACAAGGATTATAAGATCACAAGCAGGGAGGACATTGTTTTTGAAAGAAAACTGGTGCATAATATCAAAAAAGGCGGGAGGGAACAAAATGTAAGGTTTTGCATGTTGGCAATTACATGACATGGATGGAAGGGCATGTTGTAATGAGGGCATTGTGATTCTGCACTGAAATGTAGATATACTGAGTGGTTGGGTGAAAAAAGGAAAAGATTAGTGAAGACAAATGTGGTCCCTTACAGTCAGAGACAGGTGAATTTATAATGGGAAACAATGAAATGGCAGAACACTTAAACAAGTACTTTGGTTTTATCTTCACTAAGGAAGACACAATCTCACAGAAATACTAGGGGACTGAGGATCTAGTGGGAGAGAGGAACTGAAAGGAATCCACATTAGTCAGAAAATGGTTTTAGGTAAACTGTTGGGACTGAAGGCAGATAATCCCCAGGACCTGATGGTCTGCATCCCAGAGTACTCAAGGAGGTGACCATAGAAATCATGGATGCATTGGTGATCATTTTCCAATGTTCTCTCGACTCTGGATCAGTTCCTAGGGACTGGAGGGTAGCCAATGTAACCCCATTTTTTAAGAAAGGAGGGAGAAAGAAAACAGGGAATTATAGACCAGTTAGCCTTACTTCGGTAGTGGGGAAGATGCTTGAGTCGATTGTTAAAGATGTTATAGCAGCGTATTTGGAAAGCAGTGACAGGATCGGGAAAAGTCCCCATGGATTTATGAAGGGGAAATCATGCTTGACTAATCTTCTGGAATTTTTTGAGGATGTAACAAGTAGAATGGATAAGGGAGAGCAGTGGATGTGGTACAAGTGGACTTTCAAAAAGCCTTTGACAATGTCCCACACAAGAGATTGTGTGTGCAAAATTAGAGCACATGGTATTGGGGGTAGGGTATTGACATGGATAGAGAACTGGTTAGCAGACAGGAAGCAAATAGTAAGAATTAACGGGTCCTTTTCAGAATGGCAGGCAGTGACTAGTGGGGTGCCGCAAGGCTCGGTGCTGGGACCCCAGTTATTTACAATGTATATTAACTATTTAGACGAGGGAATTAAATGTGACATCTCCAAGTTTGCGGATGACACAAAGCTGGGTGGCAGTGTGAGCTTCGAGGAGGATGCAATGAGGCTGCAGGGTGACTTGGATAGGTTGGGTGAGTGGGCAGAAGCATGGCAGATGCAGTATAATGTGGATAAATGTGAGGTTATTCACTTTGGTGGCAAGAACAGGAAGGCAGATTATAATCTGAATGGTGTCAGGTTAGGAAAAGGGGAGGTGCAACGAGACCTGGGTGTGCTTGTACATCAGTCACTGAAAGTAAGCATGCAGGTACAGCAGGCAGTGAAGAAAGCCAATTGGCCTTCATTGCGAGAGGATTTGAGTTTAGGAGCAAGGAGGTCCTACTGCAGTTGTACAGAGTCCTGGTGAGACCGTACCTGGAGTATTGTGTGCAATTTTGGTCTCCTAATTTGAGGAAGGACATTATTGCTTTTGAGGGAGTGCTGTGTAGGTTCACCAGGTTAATGCGGGACTGACATGATGAAAGAATGGGTCGACTGGGCTTGTATTCATTGGAATTTAGAAGGATGAGAAGGGATCTTTTAGAAACATAAAATTCTTAAAGGATTGGACAGGCTTGATGCAGGAAAAGCATTCCCAATGTTGGGGGAGTCCAGAACCATGGGTCACAGTTTAAGAATAAGAGGTAGGCCATTTAGGACTGAGATGAGGAAAAACTTCTTCACCCAGAGAGTTGTGAATTTGTGGAATTCTCTGCCACAAAGGCATTGAAGGCCAATTCATTGGATGTTTTCAAGAGAGAGTTAGATTTAGCTCTTTGGGCTAAAGGAATCAAGGGATATGGGGGGAAAAGCAGGAACGGGGTGCTGATTTTGGATGATCAGCCATGATCATATTGAATGGCGGTGCTGGCTCGATGTGGGTTATTATTTAAATGCAGAGAGACTGTAAATGAGTGAAGTTCAGAGGGATCTAGATGTCCTACTACATGAATCACATAGTTAGCAAACAAGTCAGGGGAGCACAGTGCCAGAGACCCGGGTTTGCTCCGAACTATGGGTGCTGTCTGTGGAGTTTGCATGTTCTCTCTGTGACCATGTGGGTTTTCTCCAGGTGGTCCAGTTTCCTCCCACATCCCAAAGACGTATGGGTTTGTAGGTTAGTTGAATTTTGCACATTGTCGATAGTGTGTAGGAAGGTCTAAAGAGAATTTTTCCACACTGTGTATCTAAACAAAAGTCTAAGTAGTAGTTAAGAAGGCACACAGAATGTTGGTCTTTATTGTAAAGGGGTTGGAGTTTTAAAGTAGGGTTGTTTCATCACAGTTGTACGGGATGTTGACGATGCAGTTGCAATACTGTGCATTGTTGTGGTCCACCTTGCCTAAAAAAACCACAGTAGCTTTGCAGGCAGTCCAAAGAAGATTCCCAGGGTTAATTTCTGGGATAAGATGGTTGGATGGCTAAACTGTTCGGGTCTACTTCCCTTGAAGTTCAGAATGAGTAGTGACCTTATTAAACAAACATTTAAGTTCTCAGGGGGGGCTGAATGGGCTGTTTATTGAGATACTTAAAATGGTTGGAAATTCTCCAATGAGACAACAGGTTTAAATGACAGGCTCCTTATTGTGTAACTGAGATGCGCAGAAATTTCTTTGGTCAGAGGGTTGTGAATCTCGGGAATATTCTGCCCAAAATGGTGGTGCAGAAATACTTAAGATGGCAACAGCAAAATATTTGAAAGTGTGCGAAATTGAGGGTAATGGTAAACCGGCGCAGTAGAGAAGTTGAGACCAGCTTAGATCAGCAAATATCTTATTGAATGGTAATGTAGCCTAGTGGGCTATCGCTGATCCTGTTTTCTTGTGATTAAGACCAAGTTGTAGTTAAATGGAGACATACAAAACTATCTGAGCAAAAAACAACATGCTGGAGGAACTCAGCGGGTCAGACCTTGAAACATAGAAAATAGGTGCAGGAGTAGGCCATTCGGTCCTTCGAGCCTGCACCGCCATTCAATATGATCATGGCTGATCATCCAAATCAGTATCCTGTACCTGCTTTCTCTCCATACTCCCTGATCCCTTTAGCCACAAGGGCCACATCTAACTCCCTCTTAAATATAGCAAATGAACTGGCCTCAACTGCATTATGTGGCAGAGAATTCCAGATATTCACCACTCTCTGTGTAAAAAATGTTTTTCTCATCTCAGTCCTAAAAGATTTCCCCTTTATCCTTAAACTGTGACCCCTTGTTTTGGACTTCCCAGCATCGGGAACAATCTTCCTGCATCTAGCCTGTCCAACCCCTTAAGAATTTTGTAAGTTTCTATAAGATCCCCCCTCAATCTTCTAAATTCTAGCGAGTACAAGCCGAGTCTATCCAGTCTTTCTTCATATGAAAGTCCTGACATCCCAGGAATCAGTCTGGTGAACCTTCTCTGTACTCCCTCTATGGCAAGAATGTCCTTCCTCAGATTAGGAGACCAAAACTGTACGCAATACTCCAGGAGTGGTCTCACCAAGACCCTGTACAACTGCAGTAGAACCTCCCTGCTCCTGTACTCAAATCCTTTTGCTATGAATGCTAACATACCATTTGCTTTCTTCACTGCCTGCTGCACCTGCATGCCTACAGTGACTGATGTACAAGCACACCCAGGTCTCATTGCACCTCCCCTTTTCCTAACCTGACACCATTCAGATAATAGTCTACTTTCCTGTTTTTGCCACCAAAGTGGATAACCTCACATTTATCCAAATTATACTGCATCTGCCATGCATTTGCCCACTCACCCAGCCTATCCGTCATCTTGCAGCCTCCTAGCATCCTCCTCACAGCTAACACTGCCCCCCAGCTTCGTGTCATCCGCAAACTTGGAGATGTTGCATTCAATTCCCTCGTCCAAATCATTAATATATATTGTAAATAGCTGGGGTCCCAGCACTGAGCCTTGCGATACCCCACTAGTCACTGCCTGCCATTGTGAAAAGGACCCGTTTACTCCTACTCTTTGCTTCCTGTCTGCCAGCCAGTTCTCTATCCACATCAATACTGAACCCCCAATACCGTGTGCTTTAAGTTTGTATACTAATCTCTTATGTGGGACCTTATCGAAAGCCTTCTGAAATTCCAGATAGAACACATCTACTGGTTCTCCCTTATCCACTCTACTAGTTACATCCTCGAAAAATTCTACAAGATTCGTCAGACACGATTTACCTTTCATAAATCCATGCTGACTTTGTCCAATGATTTCACCACTTTCCAAATGTGCTGCTATCCCATCTTTAATAACTGACTAGCAGTTTCCCCACTACCGATGTTAGACTAACTGGTCTGTAATTCCCCGTTTTCTCTCTCCCTCCCTTTTTAAAAAGCGGGGTTACATTATCTACCCTCCAATCCTCAGGAACTACTCCAGAATCTAAAGAGTTTTGAAAAATTATCACTAATGCATCCACTATTTCTGGGGCTACTTCTTTAAGTACTCTGGGATGCAGCCTATCTGGCCCTGGGGATTTATCGGCCTTTAATCCATTCAATTTACCTAACACCACTTCCCGGCTAACCTGGATTTCACTCAGTTCCTCCATCTCATTTGACCCCCGGTCCCCTGCTATTTCCGGCAGATTAATTAAGTCTTCCTTAGTGAAGACAGAACCAAAGTAGTTGTTCAATTGGTCTGCCATGTCTTTGTTCCCCATGATCAATTCACCTGTTTCTGACTGCAAGGGACCTACATTTGTTTTAACTAATCTTTTTCTCCTCGCATATCTATAAAAACATTTGCAGTCAGTTTTTATGTTCCCTGCCAGTTTTCTTTCATAATCTATTTTCCCTTTCCTAATTAAGCCCTTTGTCCTCCTCTGCTGAATTCGAATGTCGGTGTAACATCACTCCCTGACGAGCTCAATGCGTTTTATGCACGCTTTGACAGGGAGAATACTGATGTGCCTTCCCGATCCCCCATTCGCTGTGATGGCATTTCAGTCTCAGTCACAGAGGCCAATGTCAGGAAATCCTTCAGAGGGGTGAACCCCCGAAAAGCACCTGGTCCTGATGGTATACCCGGTCGTGTTCTAAAAACCTGTGCGGACCAACTGGCGGGAGTTTTTACGGACATTTTCAACCTCTCACTTCTGAGGTCTGAGGTCCCCACCTGCTTTAAAAGGGCATCAATCATACGTGCCCAAGAAGAGTAAGGTGACGTGCTTCAATGACTATCGACCAGTGGCACTAACGCCGGTGGTGATGAAGTGCTTTGAGAGGCTGATCATGGAGCAAATCAACTCCTACCTCGACAAAAACCTGGACCCACTGCAGTTCGCGTACCGCCACAACAGATCAACGGCGGATGCGATCTCGCTGGCCCTCCACTCCGTACTGGACCACTTGGACAACAAAAACTCATATGTCAGGCTGTTATTCATTGATTACAGCTCGGCATTTAACACAATCATCCCCTCCAAACTGGTTACCAAACTCGCAGAACTGGGTCTCTGCGCATCCCTCTGCAACTGGATCCTCGACTTCCTCATCCACAGACCACAGTCTGTTCGTATTGGTGGAAATGTGTCAGCCTCGATAACAATCAGCACGGGAGCACCTCAAGGCTGTGTGCTCAGCCCCCTGCTGTACTCACTCTATACCCATGACTGCGTAGCGAACCACAGTGCGAACTCCATCATCAAGTTCGCTGACGACACCACTATTGTGGGGCGTATCACTGATGGGGATGAGTCAGAATATAGAAGAGAGATCGAGCAACTGTCCATATGGTGCCAGCGCAATAACCTGGCCCTCAACACCAGCAAAACCAAGGAACTGATTGTGGACTTTGGAAGGAGTAGGAGGGGGACCCACAGCCCCATTTATATCAACGGGTCGATGGTTGAAAGGGTCAAGATCTTCAAATTCCTGGGCGTGCACTTCTCTGAAGATCTTTCCTGGTCCGAGAGCACTAACGCAATTATCAAAAAAGCTCATCAGCGCCTCTACTTCCTGAGAAGATTACGGAGAGTCGGAATGTCAAGGAAGACTCTCTCTAACTTCTACAGGTGCACAGTCGAGAGCATACTGACCGGTTGCATCGTGGCTTGGTTCGGCAATTTGAGTGCCCTGGAGAGGAAAAGACTACAAAAAGTAGTAAACACTGCCCAGTCCATCATCGGCTCTGACCTTCCTTCCATCGAGGGGATTTATCGCAGTCGCTGCCTCAAAAAGGCTGGCAGTATCATCAAAGACCCACACCATCCTGGCCACACACTCATCTCCCTGCTACCTTCAGGTAGAAGGTACAGGAGCCTGAAGACTGCAACAACCAGGTTCAGGAATAGCTACTTCCCCACAGCCATCAGGCTATTAAACCTGGCTCGGACAAAACTCTCATTATTAATAACCACTTTCTGTTATTTGCACTTTACCAGTTTATTTATTCATGTGTGTATATATTTATATCATGATATATGGACACATTTATCTGTTTTGTAGTAAATGCCTACTATTTTTCTATGTGCTTAACAAAGCAAGAATTTCATTGTCCTATACAGGGACACATGACAATAAACTTACTTGAACTTGATTTCTCCCAGTCCTCTGATAGGCTGCTTTTCTGGCTAATTTGTATGCTTCATCTTTTGTTTTGATAATATCCCTGATTTCTCTTGTTATCCACGCATGCGCTACCTTCCCTGATTTATTCTTTTGGCAAACTGGGATGAACAATTGTTGTAGTTCATCCATGCAGCCTTTAAATGCCTTCCATTGCATATCCACCGTCAACCCTTTAAGAATCAATTGCCAGTCTATCTTGGCCAATTCACGTCTCATACCCTCAAAGTTACCTTTCTTTAAGTTCAGAACCCTTGTTTCTGAATTAATGATGTCACTCTCCATCCTAATGAAGAACTCAACCATATTATCACTCTTGCCCAAGAGGCCACGCACAACAAGACTGCTAACTAACCCTTCCTCATTACTCAATACCCAGTCTAGAATAGCCTGCTCTCTTGTTGGTTCCTCTACATGTTGGTTTAGAAAACTATCCGACATCCCAAAACGTCGTCTGTCCATCCCCCTACCTAGATGCTGCCTGATCTGCTGAGTTCCTCCAGCACTTTGTATTTTGTTTTCATGGTGTAAGTAAATTGTTTAGATTAGATTCTGCTTTTGAATTTGGTGGCAGAATTCTGGAAGCAAAAGGAAGAAGCTCTTTTGACAATAGGTGTGGAATTATGTTAACATTTAAAATGAAATACAGAGAACTGGGCAGCTTTTTAACAAAAAGATCTGCACTTATGAAGTGCTGTCTATTCAGGAAATTTCATCCAGAACATCATTTGAAATAAAGGAACAAGAGAAATGTTTGACTTGTGTTTACAATGACACAAGGAGCCACCTGGGTCCATGCTGGATTCCAGGGGAACAATCCCATTCCTGGTCTCATTATTTATCTGGATCCATGTGATTTCTTCTCTTTCCCCCCCCCCCCCCCCCCCCCTTGCACATGCCTATCAATTAAAGGTCAGTTTGTTGTCACATGTACCAATTAAGGTGCAGTGAAATTCGAATTACCATAGAGCCACACTAACAAACAAGCAACAAGACACAACTACATAAGTTATCATAAACATCCACCACAGCGATTCCCCACGTTCCTCACTGGTGGAGGTAGGCAACAAGGTCCAATCTCCTCCCTCTATTCTCCCACGGTCTGCGCAGTCGAACCATCCACAGTCGGAGTGATTAAAACTCCTGCGTCGAGGCGGTCGAAACTCCTGCGGCTTGGAATCCCTGATGTCTGTCTCTAACCAGAGACCGCGTTCTCCGCGATGTTAAAGTCCTGCAGGCTCCCATGGTAGGAGCCCCAAAGACGACACCCAGCAGGGATCACGTGCTCCGTGATGGTAAGTCGATCTTCAGCAAAGGCCGCCAACTCCACGATGTTAGGCCGCAGTAAGGACGGAGATATACGATACGGAAAAAAATATCGTATCTCTGTCCAGGTAAGGGATTAGAAAATGTTTCCCCCAACTTCCCCCATCCACCCCCCCCCCCACATAAAATTACCTAAAGAACACTAAAAAACATACATTTAATACATACAAAACAGACACAAAAAGAACGAAAGGTCAGACAGACTGTTGGCGAGGCAGCCATTGCTAGAGATAACATTCAGTAGCTACAGTGTCCTCTGTAATGTTTGGGACAAAGACCCATCATTTATTTATTTGCCTCTGTACTCCACAATTTGAGATATATAATAGAAAAAAATCTGCTTTATTAAGGAGGCAATTAAACACAGCAGAGCAATTACAAATGCCCGTGAAGCCGTGTCCCAAACATTATGGTGCCCTGAAATGTGGGGGACTAGGTATAAACACTGCTGTAATTTCTACATGGTGAAACCAGAATGTATAAAAATTGCCTTTATTAAAATCTGACAATGTGCACTTTAACCACATGTGATTTTTTTTTCTATTACAAATCTCAAAATGGGAAGTACAGAGGCAAATAAATAAATGATGGGTCTTTGCCCCAAACATGGAGGGCACTGTAACTAACTCGTCAGCACATCTTTGGGAAGTGGGAGCAACTTAAAGGAGCCCAGGAGAAGTTAGAATGTGTATATCCATACAGATGCCACCCCAGGTCAGGCTTAATTCTGGGTCCCTGAAGCTGTGAGGCATCTGCAGTAACGACTGTGCCATCTACAATCTTAAAACAACAATTAAGTTAAAGTCAAAATGACTTCTGCAAAATGACATTAAAAGCCCTGTATGTTTTGAGGCTGGATGGATATTTTGTTCAATAAACTAAACCATTAATTAAAATATAAAATATTTTTTTTAATCCTAAACTGTTTGTGTTTTAGCTCGTTCAATGAAGTTTGGCAGACAGAGTGGTATGGATGATAGTGGTGAATCGGGCTATGATGCCTACTGGAAAAATTTGGCATCTGGTGAAACAACAGTTTATGAAGATTATGGTGAAGATGATGAGGAATATGATGAAGAGGAGGATGAAGATGATGAGAAAACAGAAAAAGATGATGACAATAAAGCATTTAAGGATACATTTGCTGGTCTAAATCTGGGGAGAACCTATGCAAGTGGCTATGCAGACTATGAAGAAACATAAAATTATATATGAACATTCATTGATGGTTGTTTACATTTATATTTAACAATTTAAATTGAAGTGAACATTAAAATAAGATGGATTGTAAGTTTTTTTGTTGGAGTGAAAATATGTTGGCTGGTTTAAAGCTACACATCAATGAAATATTTTTCAAGCCGTTTAAATAAATGTTATATGGTAATTTACATGCCTAAAAAATACCTTTAATTTCCCAGACATTTGGCATTAATCTTTATAAATTTTAGTTTGTGCTTTATTTAAACATTTCAATGAGCTCCTATGCTGTTCTTTGCTTATTTTTATTTTGTTTCTCAGAATATGACTGCCAATAGCAAGGCCAGCATTTATTGTCTGTTGCTAGATGCACAGAAGAGACAGTTGAAGAAAGTGGTTCATCACTACCGTTGTAAGGATAATTGAATAGATAATAAACATTTCTCTTGTCAGTGGTGCCTGTATGAATAATAAAGCAAAATACGGCTCTGATTTTGGAGTAAATTACATTGTAGCTAATGGTGTCAGTAGAACCTTGCTGAGCTCTTAAGATTCCACAACAAAACTGATAAAAAATATCTGTTTTAATTTACCTGTGCAAAACATATCCTGATTGCCAGGTTAGCCACTCTAACCCCACCTCTGGAATTATGATTTTTTTCTCCCTGAGGTTGTAATGAGATTTTTGGCCCTGTGGTTTCAGTAGAATATGCTTGTTTTTGATTGATTAAAAAGATACAGCAGAAACAGGCCCTTTGGTCCACCGCTTACAAGCCAACCATTGATCATCAGTTCACACTAGTTCTATGTTATCCCAGTTTTGAAATACACCCTGCACAATAGAGCCAAATAACCCTCAAACCCGCATGTTGTGGGTTGTGGAAAGGAAACTAGAGAAGGAAACCCATGCGGTCACAGACAGAATGTGCGATTGCACACGTACGGCACCCAATGTCCAGATTGAATCCAGCTCTGACGCTGTGAGGCAACAGCTCTACCAGCTGCACTAATGTGACACCCTATATTAGCAGGGGTGAGTTTACGTGATCAATTGAGATTTTTTTGGGGTCTTTTGGTAACACCTTTCATTACTTTTCTATTGACCGAACATACTGATAGGTTGGCAACTAATTAAATTGGATTTTCAATTTTGGGTAGGTATGACAATAGCCATAGAGCTACGCAGCATGAAAACTGGCCCTACTGCCCACCAATTCCATGCTGATCTCAAGCACCCATTTATACTAATCTTGCTTTAATCGCAATTTTCTTCTCCACAAACTACAGTTTGCCTGCATACTGAGGACAATTTATAATGGCCAATTAAACTAGTATTTTGGATGTAGCAGAAAACCAGTGCACCTGGAGGAAACCCACGAGATTCAAATGTCAAAACTCCATACTGGAATCACTGAAAGGTAGGATTGAACGTGGGTGGCTGCAGCTCTGATGCATCTGTGCCACTTGAGCTCTGTTACTTGTCACTGCACTCTAAGCAGCTACGGGGGTATGTGGATAATAGAATACATCGCTCCCCATGCCCACACCTGCTTCCAAGACCTTCAATGTATCACCTGGAAAGCGCAAGCCTTGCTCTCTCCCACAGTCAGCCATTGTTGCTTCTTCCACATCACAATGTTGAGTACCAATCGGGACAATCAACTTTCCCTTTGGGAGATGTAGGCTAGAGGTTTACTGAGGTGCTTTGCTGATTCATGGGGTTAATGAATGACAACGGGAGAGGTGGCTCAATGTAACAATTATGCAAAAATAACGCAGTGCAAATTTGACGTTCTACCTGCATATCAATCAATTAGAAAATTCATTGCATATCTTGATCATTGAATAAGCCATCTCATTAAGAATGTATGTATGTTGGCTATAGTTTCTTTAATTATGTGGGAACTGACTAGTTGTTTAGTTTATTGTCATGTGTACCAATGTACATTGAATACCTTCCAACTGCCTGCATGAGTGCAGTGCTAATATCTCAATTCACCAATCTATTCTAGACCAAAGCAGCCCAGTAGGCTGCAGTGTCTACCATCTAAAAACTGCAGTGACGCAGCCAGGATACTCTGACAGCATCTTGCAACTTGTGGTGTAGGAAGGAACTCCAGATGCTGGTTTATACCAAAGATAGACACAAAGTGCTGGAGCAGCTCAATGGGTCAGGCAGCATCTCTGGAGAAAATACACAGGTGATGCTTTGGGTCGGAACCCGTCTTCAAAATTGAGGCTTCTATCACCATGAAAGACGAGCAAATGAATGGGTATACCCATCTGTTCCCTCGCAAGTGATGTATCATACAGACATAAAATTTTATTTTTGAAATGAAAATTGGAGGAACAGCACCTCATATTTTGCTTGAACTGCTAACAACCCAGTGGTATGAATATTGATTTCTCTAACTTCAAGTAACCCTTGTATCCCCTCTATCTCTGTCCTGCCCGCACTCTAGTTATCATACTAGTTTCACTGTCGTCTTGTTGAGTTTCATTGTCTGTACGGGGTGGGACGAATGCAGGCAACCTGGCGTGCACAATCAAATAAGATCAAATAGAACAAGTTGTCCAACAACTTTAGGCTGTGCAAGAAGAAGAAGATTGTATGACTTGTTATCTCCTACTGCACAGCCAATAATGGACCATTTGTTTCCATACTTCAAATGCTTGTAAGTTCATCAGAAAACACCTTGAGGTAATTTTCTCTACAACTGATGGATCTTGTGTAGGAATTAACTGCAGATTTCGGGTCTGAAGAAGGGCCTCGACCCGAAACGTCATCCATTCCTTCTCCAGAAATGCTGCCTGTCCCGCTGAGTTACTCCAGCTTTCTGTGTCTATCTTTGATATAGTTTCTTCATGGTTCTGATTATTCCAGTTATGTCTTGGGTTCTGACACATGAAATTAAATCATTATCCTTCAAACAATAAGAAGTAGGACATTTTTGTCACTTCCACATATCTCATTCTAACTTATCATATCCTTATCTTTCCCCAAAGTAGTTAAATCAAAAGCAGATGGCACCTTGAGCTTCACCGCACCATCTGACACCTTGCTCACCATTACTACACCTCCAATTTTCATTGATATTCGCTTGTCTTTTGTGTGTATTGAAAGGTTCAGTAGACTTCTGACATGAACATTCCACACAATCTATTTAGGATTCCATCTCTTCATCAAATTAATGTGCATGGCAGCTTTTATTCTGCTCAATAGTGTTCACACAGCAACAGTTTGCCTTAGGCTTGCAATGCTTTCAAGCAGACTAAAGATGAATATCATTTGATACTATTTTCTGAGGATGCAGTAGAAATGTATGTGTTAATGCTCTGGATTTCCTCTGGCTGATGTAAATCCGGTGACTGGTTCCCATTGCTTGAGCAATATCTAATACCCGCTTGAAATTTCTTCTCTCTGAGCAACACCTTTCTAGGAGTGCAAGTAAATCTATCTATCTTCTATCTATTCTATTTCTATACATAACTAAAACTCTGATCTTGTTATCTTCCGGTTTGGCGGTCATTCTAATTGCACAACGGGATAGCGCTACGATTTTTCTCCAGCTTACTCACCGTTCTCATATGCTACGATTGCACCAAGTTTCGTTCCGATCAGTGGAAGCTGGTAAGAGTTAACGAAGATTAAAAAATTAAAAACCATGCGTGCGCAGAGCAATTGCTCTCCGGCCATTCAGCGCCACGCAGATTGGTCCATTCTACTGTCGCTCAGCGGGACGGTCCGCCCCTTCCTGCGCCATCGCATCTTTACTGTAGCTGCGGGAGGCTCTGGATGGCCGGACTCAATTTTCTGAGGGAGGGACCGGTAACTGCCTCGCCCAGCCCAGCCGGCGCGGAGTCGGAGATGGTGCCGATATCGCCGAACGGAAAGCGGAGACTCTGATCCCGACGGGGGAGAGCGACCAACGAAGTGACCAACGACCACTTTTCCCTGTCACGTCGCAGCGGCCTCTGCAGTCCGTCTGTTTGTTATTTTTTGTCCCGTTTTAATGTCGTTTTTATTTTTTTTTGATGGGATGTGTGTGTGTGTGTGTGTGTGTGTGTGTGTGTGTGTGTGTGTGTGTGTGTGTGTGTGGTGGGTGGGGGGGGGAATTTTTAAAATCTTTCCCCTGCACGGAGAACCCGACCTTTTCCCTGTCGGGTCTCCATTGTCATTGGGGCTGCAACATAGAGCGGCCTCCAGCAGGAACGACCTAGGGATCCAGTCGCGGAGCTGCGGACCTACTCACCATCGTAGAGCTGGCCGAGTTCGGAGCGGGTGGAGCGGTGGTGGCGCGCTGCTGCGACCCGACCCCGGGGATTCGGAGGCTTACCGCAGGTCCGGTGGACAGTGACACCGGGAGCCCGCGTGTCCCTGCTGGGAGACCGCTTTTCGGGGCTTCCTCAATGGCGACTTCACCCGCCCGAGTCGCGGGGTCGAGGAGTGCCTGGAGCGGGGCCTTACATCACCGCCCGGCACGGCTTCAACGGCTGCGGGACTTTGCTAGCACCCGCCGGGGGCTCCAACAACAAGACCCGGAGCAGGGCCTTGCATCACCCGGCGCGGCGCTAATGGCCGCGGGACAATTGCCATCGCCTGCCGGGGGCTTTGACTGACATAATAATATATATATCTTTTATTGTCATTGCACGTCAGTGCAACGAGATTTAGTGTGCAGCTCCACTGATGTACAAGAAAGGTAAATAAATACAATACATAAATAAACAAGCTGAATTGATTGACGTGACCATCTGAGGGAGACTGTCCAAAGGGGGTGGGAGGGCGGGCACTCATTAGGGCCGGTTCAGAGCCGCTATAGCTCTTGGGATAAAACTGTTCCTGAGTCTGGAGGTTCGGGCGTAGAAGGCCTTGTAACGTCTGCCGGAGGGAAGTAGTTGAAACAGACCGTGGCAAGGGTGTGATGAGTCCTTATGCATGCTGAGGGCCTTCCTGAGGCACCGCGTGTGGTAGATGCCCTCCAAGGCTGGTAGCTCTGTCCCGATGATCCGCTGCGCTCTGTTGACGACGCGCTGAAGAGCTCTCCTCTCCGCCTCCATGCAGCTGAGATACCACACAGAGATGCCATACGTTAGTATGCTCTCTGTGGTGCAGCAGTAGAACGTTGTCAGCAGCTGTTGGGGCAGACCAGTCTTTTTTAATGTCCTCAGGAAGAACAGTCGTTGCTGTGCCTTCTTGACCAGCGCGGCAGTGTTTGTGGACCATGTGAGGTCTTCTGAAATGTGAGTGCCCAGAAACTTAAAGCTGGACACTCTCTCCACACTTTCCCCATAAATGGAGATTGGGGCATATTCTCCAGAATGGGACCTCCTGAAGTCAATAATCAGCTCCTTGGTCTTGGAGGTGTTTAGTGCCAAGTTGTTATTGGCGCACCAGTCCGCCAGGTTCTGCACCTCCGCTCTGAAGTTTGTTTCATCAGAAGGATGAGTGTGGGGTGGGCGGGAGGGTGTGGGGAGAGAGCTCGGAGAAAAGACTGGGGCCGTGGGGGACCAGAGGGGAAGGGGTTGGGAGTGCGATGTGGACTCACAGCTGGGCGCTGGTCACACAATACACAATACAATTTATTTGTCACTTGAACTTCATAGAGGCTCAAATGAAATGTTGTTTCTGCAGTCATACACACAAGAAAAAAAAGACCCAAGACATAACACAATTTACACAGACATCCATCACAGCGCATCTCCTCCTCGCTGTGATGGAAGGCAAAAAAACTTATCTCTCTTCTGCACTCCCCATTCCCCTCCCGATGTAATAATAATAATAATTATTATTATTATTTTATTATGGGACGGATGTCATTAATCTGGAAAGAGTGCAGTGAAGATTTACGTGGTTGTTGCCAGTGCTTGAGAGCCTGAGCTAAAGGAAGAGATTGGGCAGGATAGGACTTTGTTTTTTGGAATGCGGGAAGCTGAGGGGTGATAAAATCATGGGGGAATAGATGGGGTGAATGCACAGAATTTTTTACCTAGAGTAGGAGAATCAAGAACCAGAGGACATGGGTTTAGGTAAGAGGAGATAGATTTAATTAGAGCCTGAGGGGCAACGTTTTCACACAGGGTGGAGGGTATATGGAACGAGCTGTGTGAGCTGTTTCTTGGCTTCAGTAGTTTCACCCATTCAGTCCTCATTGCAGTGAGTAGAACACTGAAACATGTATCAGCAAAACCAAAATGTTATTTGTAAAGCTGAATCAGACTTCTTCCTCCAGGCGATTGTTCATTTTGGTCACTTTTAAAGTTTTCTGAGATCTTGTATGGTAGTTGAAGAATTTTTCAAAAAGCTTGTGGCCGTTTAGTCAGGTGGTATATTAAACTATATTTATCTCTCATTTATGACGAGGAGGTAGTTGAGGCAGGTTTAACAGACATTTAAAGGCATAACAACATTTAATAGACATTTGGACAGGTACACGGATAAGAAAGGTTTAGAGGGATATGGGCCAATGTGGGACTGGCGTAGATGAGGCATCATGTTTGGCATGTGCAAGTTGGGCCAAAGGGCCTGTTTCCATGCTGTATGACGCTATGACACAGTTCAATCAATTCAAACGTGAGGTGGCCCAATACATACAAGTTGTGTAAGCAGCTATTTTTTTAAATCAAATGTTGTCTTTATTCTATTTCAGCAGGCCTAATGGCTATCTATATCTATCTATCTATACTATTACTAAAACTCTCATCTTGTCCTCTTCCGGTTTGCTTTTTTTTTTTTTATTGCGCAAAAACAGTACTCTGTATCGCTAGGATTTTTCACCACCTTATTCACCGTTCTCATCTGCTCCAAGCGTACCAAGTTTTGTTCCGATCGTTGGAAGATTACTAAAGTTATGAAGGTTTAAAGAAGCGTGAGATCAGCAGATTGGTCTTCTCGCCTGTCATCCCACCATGAAGGTAATGCCCCTTCTGGCACCCGCTGGAGAATAAATTCCTGGAGGCAGGGCTGAGTCCACAAGCTGTGCTGATTCAGTCCACAAGAGTGGAGTTAGGGAAGCCGTTGAGTGGAGCCGGGAGGTGCTGTGTGGTGCCATGTTTCGTGGTCGCTGAGTGGAGTCCCTCGCCCCCACACACCCCCCCCCCACCCCCTCTTCCCCACATGCCCCCACCCCTCCCTTTACTCCTCCCCCGTTTCTTCCCCACACTACCCCGCCCCCTCACACCACCCCACTCCCTACCCCCCACAGCACCCCTCCCCACACCACCTTCCCCCCTCCCCCACACACACCCTCCCACACACACACACACCCTCCACCACACACTACCTCTTCCCCTACATACACCCACACCCCCCTCCCAACCCCTCCCCCTCCCCATACCCCCCTCCCACACACACCTCTCCCCAACCCCCTCCCCCACACACCCCATCGCCCCCTCCCCCACACCCCCTCCCCCACACCCCCTCCCCCACACCTCCCTCCCCCACACCTCCCTTCCCCTACACCCCCCTCCCCCACACCTCCCCTTCACCCCCCACCCCCTCCTCCACATACCCCTGGCCCCACACCTCCCTCCCCCACACCACCCCTCCCCCACACCACCACCCCTCCCCCACACCACCACCCCTCCCCCACACCCCCCTCCCCCACACCTCCCCTGCACACCCCTCCCCTCCCCTGGGCTGGGCTGGAGCTGGCAGTGCGATGAGGATTCACAACGGCCGCTGGTCGTTATCCTCCGCTGGCGTCAGATTCTCCGCTTTCCGTTTGGTGACATCTCTGACTCCGTGCCGCTTCCGGTCCCTCTGAAAATTGTGTCCGATTGGAAACCTCCGCCGCCCATCCTCAGCTCCAGTAAAGACGCACTGACGCAGGAAGGGGCGGACCGTCCCGAGGAGTGACCGGAGAAGAGACCAATCCGCGCGCCGTTGGCAGAAGAGATCGATCTGCGCACGCGTGGTTTTTAAGATTTTTAAACCTCGCTAACTTTCACAATATACCACCGATCGGAACAAAACTTTTTGCACTCGCAGCACAGGAGAACGGCGAGTGAGCTGGCGAAAAATCGTTGCGCTATCGGGTACTGTTTTTGCGCAAATAGAAAAAAATCGTAATCTGGAAGATAACAAGATCAGAGTTTTAGCGATAGATAGCGAGAGGTAGATAGATAGATAGATATTTGATTGTTATATCTATTACTGCCTATACCAATGAATGAAAAGCATAATGGAATTATTGAACAATTGCCAAATTTACACTCAATATATAGATGTGACATCCTGTTTTTTTGTCTTCAGCACTCTCACTCTCAGTCCTCACTGCAGCAAGTAGGACACGGAAACATGTATCAGCAAAACAGAATGTTATTTGTAAAGCTGAATCACAGACTTCTTCATCCAGACGATTGTTCATTTTGGTCATTTTTAAAATCTTCTGATTCTTGTAGAAGATTTTCCCAAAAAGCTTGTGGCCCTTTACTCTGCTGATATTTTAAACTATATTTATCTCCCTCTTTGTAAACCAAAGAAACAGCACTTCCACTCCAAAAGCAAGTAATATCTAATTATATCCATGCCAAGAGGAGGAGGTGAATGACAGGGTCAAGAATGGGCAGAAGTCCAACTGCTGTAAGATTAGCATTTGATGGAAAATCCAGTTTCCCATGTCAACTCAGGAACTGAAAGTGTGAAAGCAGAACTAAAATTGAGCAGAAGTGCCTTTATGGTAAAGCATAATCTGCAGCCATATTCATAAATGCTGAGAAATGTTCCTTCCACTCGAGCAGAGCCCTGAAGTCTTGAGATAATTTTCCGGATCTTCCCATTTCTATGCTTATTGACATCTCTTTCCCATGATATTTGAAATCTTGTTATTAATGACTAGGAAGTCAGAGTCCTAGGAATGTGGACTTTTCCATTGTGCACTGTTAATTTTGCATAAACCAAAGTAACTATCTTCTCAGCTAAAATTCTCCATTGAAATTTATAACACTTGAGCACTAGAGCTAATGAACTTGGATAATAAATAAAATACTTCCCCATTTCAACCCACACATGAAACAATATCACAAGGGAGGTAGCCCACTTAATCAAACTATTTTTGTTCAAATTAGTTTTGAACATGTCAGAACATTCTCAAGCATTGACTTCTACACAAAGGAAGTACTAATCCAATGTAATTATTTCATTATTGAATATTGCACAAACAGTTCACTAAAGTTAGTGGAATTGTTGGGCAATGGAATGGAAAAATAAAGATGGTTGATCGCATCCTGCTTGCAGAAGGTGATGTTGTATTTCTGGATAATGTTGCCAAGATACAACAAGAAGAGTAGCAACAAGAAAAATAATGGCCCCCTCGGCCAGAGGTTGACTGCTTGACTGATTGAATTGATTGATTAAAAGATGGAAACAGGCCCTTCGGCACACTATGTCCACGGTGACTATTCATCGTATATGCTAGTTCTACGTTATCTCACGTTTGCACCCATTCCCTACAGTCTAGGGGCCATTTACAGAGGCCAATTAACTTACAAACCTGCACATCTTTGGGGATGTGGAAGGAAACCAGAGCACCTGGAGAAACCCCACAAGGTCACAGGGTGAACATGCAAACTTCACACAGGATCGCACCCAGATTTGTGGCAGTGTGAAGCTGCAATCACATGGCACCAGAATGGGTAGCCATTGCTTTGATTTTCTGGTATGGCTGGATAGATAGGAACGGAATGAAGTGGTGCAGAGACATTGGAGTTTATCTGGAACTTAGGAACTGAGTCTTCCTAACGTTTTGGTTCCTTAGAGAAGATGAGATGAATAAGATGAAATAATCACATTTCTTCATTCAGTTAAGTGTCTGTTACAAATCACCTAAACTAATCTATTCACAGGTCACTAACTACGTTGATAGCTGCTGTGTACAATCATTCCTGAGATAAGCCTAAGATGAATGTAGTTTATTTAGTTAAACTTAGCCGTAGTTGCAAGGATTTCATCCTAGTGACTCATTGTCTGACTACAGTTGTGATGTTCATACTGTATCTCCTCTTTATTCTCATTGTGCATTGGTGTGGCATGGAATTGACCCCTTCCCATTGTTATCAGACTACTGAATGGACCTCCCCCAAGTTAGGTCGATGTCCCGTTCTTCCAACCTACCTCATTTTTAGACCTTGCACTTTTTCCGTATAATGCTGCTACACGATATATTGTACACTCTGGTATTTGTTTATTTGCACTACCTGTTGTACCTGTGTATGGATTGATTGCACTCATGTATAGTATGATTTAGCTGGTGGCACAGAAACAAAGCTTATCATGGTATCCACGTGACAATAATGAACCAATACCAATGATCAGGTTCTAATTCGTTATCTAGGCCATGCTATCTTTACTGATATAACTGTGATGTTGTTTTTAAATGTATGACATGTTACTATGAGTCAGAAAGGTTAGAGGACACATGTTGTCAGGAGGTAAAGGAATGGAGGACGAATAAACAAAAGCGTTTATGTTCAGTGTCCTTGAAGTGCGTTTATTACATTCGGGTCCAGGCGAGGATCTGACATTGGCAAGGAGGATGGGAGCATTTCCAAGCAGAAGGCAGAGATTGGAAGGAGGTGCTCTTATCATATGTAGCTGCATATAGAGCGACACCACACACCACAAAAGTCTGACAGAATTGGTGTTTGGAAGGAAAATGCAGACCATGGATTAGAGACATGGTAAATGATCAAGAAGTGAAAGATCATGATGCAGAAAAGAAAGGGGCATCAAAGCTCTATGCAGACAGGAGACGAGGTGGCAAACCAACAGATGTGATACCAGGAGATGAGGTGCTAGTGAGGAGAAAAAGTCCAAGCAAAATGGACACACCATTCTTTCCACAACCATACACCGTGGTATCCAGACAAGAGAATATGTTAGACAAAAGTGCTGGAGCAGGTGCAGCAGCATCTATGGAGCGAAGGAAATAGGCAATGTTTTGGGTTGAAACCCTTCTTCAGAAGTCTCTGAGTCTGAAGAAGGCCCGAAACGTTGACTATTTCCTTCACTCCATAGATGCTGCCGCACCTGCTGAGTTTCTCCAGCACTTTGGTCTACCTTCTATTTTCCAGCATCTGCAGTTCCTTCTTAAACAAGGGAATATGGTGATGGCCCAATCGCCAGAGAGAGTAAAATATGATAGAAACACATCGTATGTGAAAATGTACCTCCGTTGTGATGTCCAGGGACATTGCAAACTGAAGTTGAGACTGTAGAAGATCAGACTCAAAACTACCAAATTGAGGAGCCAAGAATGCACAAGTCTGAGGTGGAGACTCTGTGGAACCAGAATCGAGATGATGAACTGGTGGAACAGGACATGCCAGATCAGAATCCAGCACCAGTGCAAATAGAGGTAGTGGCTAGACCAAAACATCAGAGAAGACCACCCACGAGATACAAGGACTATGAGATGTATTGAGAAGTGGAAATGATGCGTTATCAATGTAATGTGGGGTGCCGCAAGGCTTGGTGCTGGGACCCCAGTTATTTACAATATATAGTAACGATTTAGACAAAAGAAAATCGTAACATCTCAAAGTTTGTGGATGATACAAAGCTGGGTAGCGGTGTGAGCTGCGAGGAGGATGCTATGAGGATGCAGGGTGACTTGGATAGATTAGGTGAGTGGGCAGATGTATGGCAGATGCAGTATAATGTGGATAAATGTGAGGTTATCCACTTTGGTGGCAAGAACAAGTAGGCAGATTATTATCTGAATGGTGTTGGATTATGAAAAGGGGAGGTGCAACGAGACCTGGGCGTCCTTGAACATCAGTTACTGAAAGTAAGCATGCAGGTACAGCAGGCAGTGAAGAAAGCTAATGGCATGTTGGCCTTCATTGCGAGGGGATTTGAGTTTAGGAGCAAGGAAGTCCTACTGCAGTTGTACAGGGCCCTGGTGAGACCGCACCTGGAGTATTGTGTGAAGTTTTGGTCTAATTTGAGAAAGGACAATTTGCTATTGAGGGAGTGCAGCGTAGGTTCACCAGGTTAATTCCCGGGATGGGGGACTGACATATGATGAAAGAATGGATTGACTAGGCTTATATTCACTGGAATTTAGAAGGATGAGAGGCAATCTTATAGAAACATATAAAATTCTTAAGGGATTGGACAAGCTCGTTGCAGGAAAAATGTTCCCGATGTTGGGGGAGTCAAGAACCAGGGGTTACAGTCTAAGAATAAAAGCGGTAGGCCATTTAGGAATGAGATGAGGAAAAACGTTTCACCCTGATTTGTGAATCTGGAATTCTCTGCTGCAGAAGGCAGTGGAGGCCAATTCATTGGATGTTTTCAAGAGAGTTAGATATAGCTCTTAGGGCTAGCAAAATCAAGGGATATGGGGAAAAAGCTGAAACGGGGTACTGATTGTGGATGATCAGCCATGATCACGATGAATGGCGGTGCTGGCTGGAAGGGCCAAATGGCCTACTCCTGCACCTATTTTCTTTGTTTCTATGCTTAACGAATGCTATATCCTAAATAGTGTTGGAATATTCAGTTTACTGTTTGATGATGTGGATATACTTTTTGTTTTATAAGGGATGGATGTTATGGTAACTGACGTTGTATGTAAATGTGTCACAGGTTACCATGAGACAGAAATGTCAGAGGACACATGTTGCTGAGAGGTAAAGGAATGGCGGACGGTTAAACCAAAGCGCTTATGTTCAGCGTCCTTGAAGTGTGTTTATAACATTCGGATCCAGGCGAGTATCTGACAGTTACCTTGTCATTGTGGGCCTAGACCACTGGATTTTGAGGTGAAAAGTTTGTCTTAAATATGTTGGCCATGGCCAGTTTTATCAATCTGCGAATTGAAAATTGTTCTTCAACTGTCAAGATCAGTGTTGCTTATTGTAGTAAAGAACTAAATAATCCAAGATTTTTGTCTAGGAATTTTCCACAAATGTACTGTAAATGTACGGCATGATTAATAAGTTTCCATATTAGATTGGAATAGATTAGATTAGATTCAACTTTATTGTCATTGTACAAATACGAGTATAGGTACAACAAAATGCAGTTTAACATCTAATCAGAGTTCAAAGTAGTATAAATACTGGTTAAAACAAATATGTACAATGTGGGTAAATTAATCTAGTACAAAGGCAAATAAATATATACAGATAAAAGGGTATAAAATGATAGCTAGCGTCGGGCCTGTGAGTTCAGCAGGGTAATGGTATTTTGGAAGAAGCTGTTCCTCAGCCTGCTGGTGCGAGACCTGAGGCTCCTGTACCGCCTCCCTGATGGGAGGAGGGCAAATAGTCCATGGTTGGGGTGTGAGGGGTCCTTAATGATTTTGCCAGCCCGTCTCAGACACCGTGTGCGGTGGAGGTCATCGATGGCAGGGAGCGGGGCACCGATGATGTGATGGGCGGTTTTCACCACCCGTTGTAGTGCCTTCCTGTCAGCTACGGTGCAGCTGCTGTACCACACAGTGAAGCAGGTGGTCAGGATGCTTTCAATGGTACAGCGGTAGAAGTTGGACAGGATCTGGGGGGACAGGTGAACTTTCTTAAGCCTCCTCAGAAAGTAGAGGCGCTGCTGCGCCTTTTTAATCAGTTTGGTGGTGTTGAGGGACCAGGACAGATCCTCTGAGATATGTACCCCGAGGAATTTGTAGTTGGAGACGCGCTCCACCTCAGTCCCGTTTATGTGGATGGGGGTATGTCTGCAACCTCTGGTCTTTCTGAAGTCTACAATGATTTCCTTCGTCTTCTTTGAGTTGAGGACGAGGTTGTTATTGGTATACCAAGCTGCCAGGTGCTGGACTCCTCCCTGTAGGCTGAGTCGTTGTTGTCACTGATCAGTCCTACCACCATGGTGTTATCAACAAATTTTATGATGGCGTTGGAGCCATACAAAGAAACGCAGTCATGGGTGAAGAGGGAGTAGAGGAGAGGACACTAAAGCGAGTGGTATCGTAAATAGTGAAGATGGTTATCAAAAATCACAGCAGGATCTTGATCAGCTGGGCATGTGAGCTGAAGAATGGTTAATGGAATTTGATATGGGGAACTGCAAGGTGTTGCAGTTTGGGAAGTTATACCAGTGCAGGACCTTTGCAGTGAATGGCAGGACTTTGGGGAGTGTTGTAGAGCAAAGGGCTCTAGTGGTGCAGGTATATCATTCCTTGAAAGTGGCGGCACAAGTAGATAGGGAGGTCAAGGAAGCTTTTGGTACATTGGCCTTCATTAGTCAGATTATGACTAAATCAGTATAGAAGTTGAGATGTTATATTACAGTTATACAAGACATAGGTGCGGCCGCATTTTTGGAGTATTGTGTACAGTACATTTTTATATAGCACGTTTAACTCAACTCGCGTTGAAACCATAGAAGAAATTACATAGAAGAAATAATTAATTTTCCGTACATCCATAGAAGAAAAAAAAAATGACACAACACATTATAGAATTCAACATGAACGTCCCCCCACATCAGAATCAAAATTTTCCACTGTGGGGAAAGGAATCAGAAAGTTCAATCCTCTTCCTCTGTGATCACCCGAGGTTGGGGCCTATTTGTGGCCTCCGCAGCCAGTCCGATGTTTTCAGGCCCTCTTGCCGGGAAGATGGAACTCTGGTGTCGGTGAACACTCCTCGGCGGCTTGGAAATGTCTGGAGCGGCCGCTTCCTCCCCAGAGACCGCGGCTCCCGAAGTCCTCAGGCTGCGCTGGTTGGAGCTCCGACTCTGGCGATCTCGGATCCCAGGCTCCGTGGTGTTTCAAATCAAGCGCCGCCCATGGCTGCACGCCCGCAGCCACAGCTCCTCGGATGTTGGGAGTCGGCGGTCATAGCACTCCGGAGCTTACCGCACGACGACCCGGGTAGGGCATCGCCCGCTCCGTGATGGTGTCACAGCGCTGTGCCGCCGCCAAAGCTGGGGTTCCAGCCGATCCCGACAGGAAACGCCGCTCCAGTCCGATGGTAGGCCGCGAGGAAGGGGCGAAGAAGCAGCTCGGAGGGAAGCCGCCTCTCTGACCAGGTAGGTACTAGGAAATAAAGGTTCCCCCTTCCCCTCCCCCCACCCACCACATAAAATACCTCCAACTAACATTTTGTTTTTAACAGGACTAAAAATAAAAAAGGGTGAAAGGACGGACTGCAGGCAGAGCAGCCATACACAACGGCGTCCCACTCCTGCAGTCCGCCATCTTGACTCAAGATTGTGGTCTGTTTTGGCCACCCTGCTACAAGGAGAATATATTAAGCTGGAAAGAGTGCAGAGTTTTACAAGGATGTTGCCAAGACTTGAGGGTCTGAGCTATAGGGAGAGGTTGGGCTGGCTTGGAACGCAAGAGGCTGAGGGGTGATCTTACAGAGGTGTCTAAGATCATGAGGGGGAAAGGGTGAATGCACAGAGTATTTACACAGAGTACCAGAGGACTTAGGTTTAAGGTGAGAAGGGAAAGATTTAATAGCAACCCGAGGGGCAACCTTTTCACACAGAGGGTGGAGAATATTTGGAACAAGCTGCCAAAGGAGGCAGTTGAGGCAGGTACTATAACAACATTTAAAAGACATTTTTACAGGTACATGGATAGGAAATGTTTAGAGATATGGGCAAAATGCAGGCAGGTGGGACTAGGGTAATTGGGTGGTTATGGGCAAGTTGGGCTGAAGGGCCTGTTCCAATGCTTTATGCCTTTGTGACAATGACTACGCCTTTCCTCATTCTTTTAACTACTTTGGTTGAGGAGAATAATTCCACAGGAAGATGATGATAAGGTCAATTATGTTAAAGGTTACAGAACATTTGAGAAGGATCAAATTGTCTTGTTTGTCATCCATTCTTTTTCCAGCAACTTCATGAATGTGGAGTGGAGTGGAGTGCCTTTAAATGAACAGGCAGCTACCATGGTTTAGACAACGTTAACAGTGTAAATCGTACAGCAATCTGTAAAGAATCATAACTCATGATACATACTGTACATCTCTAAACTGCAAATTGATGGCTTCTTTCAAAATAGTGATTGTAATGAGTCACATTTTGTCCTGAATTTTCTGGTCATATGGCACTATCATTATTAATTATTTCATTAAAATGCTTAATTATATCCTAAGAAATCACATGTATAAATTCATTTGCAGGATTCTAAATGACTCTAAAAATGTAATTATTGTGGCCTTGTCAAACGTAAGGTTTAGCACTACACGCTACGAATCCCAGCTGCGGAGACACTGGTATCGTGGTCTCGTTGTAGGACATTGATCATTCTTTTAATCTGGATTTTTAACTTAATGTGTTTTTTAAAATATAATTTATGATGCTTTTATAAGTGATATATTAATACTCGGGTCTGTAATAAAGTTTATTTTTATTATTATTATGATTATAAATATAACATACGGGAAATACATGGTAATCAGCATTGCAGATTACATATACATATATATTTTAATATGTATTGTGTGTTTTTTATTGCATAGGTAGAAAGTATACATTAGATATGATCTTGATAGAATTCTTGTGTTGCCAACATCTCGTGTTGCAATGTTTAAGAAACATTTACATGGATAAGACAGGTTTAGAGGGATATGGGCCAAACGCAGGCAGGTGTGATTAGTGTTGATGGGACATGTTGGCTGTTGTGGGCAAGTTGGGCCAAAGGGCCTGTTCCATGCTGTGTCACTCTATGACTCCAATATGAACAATCAGCTTATGAGTCAGAGACTGATTCAAAATTGTTTCTGTATCTTGCTCCAAGTCATATATTATGTTTATAATTCTCCTCTCAAGTATATATATCAATGTTCTTTATCAACCAGCAACACCTATAAGGTCATAGGTGATAGGGGCAGAATTAGGCCATTCAGCCCATCAAGCCTACTCTGCCATTCAATCCTGGCTGATCTATCTCTCCCTCCTAACTCCATTCTCCTGCCGTCTCCCCATAACCCCTGACACCCGTACTAATCAAGATCTATCTATTTCTGCCTTAAAAATATCCATTAGGGTTGGCCTCCACAGCCTTTTGTGGCAAAGAATTCCATAGATCCACTACCCTCTGACTAAAGAAATTCCTCCTCATCTCCTTCCTAAAGGAACGTCCTTTAATTCTGAGGCTATGACCTTAGTGCTAGACTCACCCACTAGTGGAAACATCTTCTCCACATCCACTCTATTCAAGCCTTTCACTAATCGGTACGTTTCAATGAGGTACCCCCTCATCCTTCTAAATGCCAACAAGTACAGGCCCAATGCTGTCAAACGCTCATCATATGTTATCCCACTCATTCCTAGAATCATTTTTGTAGACCTCCTCTGGACCCTTTCCAGGGCCAGCATATCCTTTCTCAGATATGGTGCCCAGAATTGCTCTCAATACTCCAAATGCAGCCTGACCAGTGTCTCATAGACCCCAACATTACATCCCTGTTTTTGTATTCTAGCCCACTTGAAATAAATGCTAGCATTGTGTTTGCCTTCTCTACTACCCATTCGACTTGCAAATTAACTTTTCGGCAATCCTGCACCAGCACTCTCAAGTCCCTTAGCACCTTTAATTTCTGGATTCTCGCCCCATTTAGAAAATAGTTTATGCCTTTATTCCTACTACCAAAATGCATGACTCCACTATATTCCTTCCAATACACTTCTACCCCTATTTTGATTTTCTTTAATTAACTTCATGGGTCAACCACAATCAACCACGGAGGCTACCTCAAAAGTTTCCAAAGCCTTGGACCATTGATCTGGGAACATGAGTACACATCTTATTGCAGGAACTGGGCAATTTAAATTCAAATAAAAAGCTTTTCTGTAGTGCAGGGACAATGAACCTATTGATTTGCTATAAAAACTTATCTAATTCACTAACACCCTTCAGGGAAAGAATTCTGTTATTCTTATATGGTCTGATCTGTATGTGATGCCAGATCCACTAAGGTGATTGTTTGATAACCATCCTCTGAAACTGTCCAGCAACTTACAAAGAGATCAATTAAAGATGGGCAAATAACAATAAAAATCAGATATTTTTCTTACATTGCATATACTTTTTGCAATTCATCCCGCAAAGAATATGATTTATCAGAAGACCAAAGGATCATTGCCAAACTGAGTCATTTCTAAAGTTTTTACTAAGATTACCAGCTGAAATAATAATAGACTTGGCAGGTACGTCTGCCTTCTGCTGATCTGGACATTTATTCAATGAATCATTCCTAATATATTTTATCTGATCCCATATTACCAGTGGCTCTGGAGGGGGAGAGGCGGGGGGGACGGGGACAGACACGTTGTGAGGTGGAACTTTGTTTGCCTGTTCAAAATGGGTGTGAAAGTTAATAATCTCTGGTGGCCATGCATCATTGCCAGAGATTTCCCCTGATTTTGGTCTGTAGCTGGTCATGGTTTTCATGCCCTGCCACAGTATCCACTTGATTGAATAGAGCCTCCGGTTGTCCAGGAAGCCTTCCTTGGCTCCCCTGGTTACCACGCAGAGATTATAAATGGCCTTGTACAGTGAAGGGCCATCAGTCGTGAACACATTTGATCTTGACTTTAATGTAGTGAATCTCCCTGTTCTTCCAAGGTTTACGATTAGGATAGATCCTAATTATCATGGTGTAGGAAGGAACTCCAGATGCTGGTTTAGACCGAAGATAGACACAATAAAGCTGGAGTAACTCAGCATCTCTGGAGAGAAGGAATAGGTGACGTTTCGGGTCGAGATGGGTCTTGGCCCAAAATGTCACCTATTCCTTTTCTCCAGAGATGCTGCCAGACTCGCTGAGTTACTCCAGCTTTTTGTGTCTATCCTAATTGTCTTAGTCGGAAGGTGATTGTCATTGCATTTCTTGTGAAACCAGTGACAACTGAGGCCTACTCATTCAGGCTGGATGAACTGGCTTTGTACATGTCCCAGTCCACCAACTAAGGCAGTCCTAATGTAGACCTTTGGCTTCTTCAGACAACTTGCTGTATTACTCCTTTCAGTAATGCCTGGCTTTTCAGTCTCTGTAAACTAAGCCGGCATGGGCAGCACTGACATATAATCGACATATGTCTACAAAGCCCTCAATGGGCTTGCCCCCACCTACATTAAAAGTCTGCTTATCCACCACACCACCTCCAGGTCCCTCAGATCGGCCGACTTGGGGTTACTGACCATCCCTCGCTCCAGGCATAAGCTCAGGGGCGACCGCGCCTTTGCGGTTGCAGCTCCTAGACTGTGGAACAGCATCCCTCTTCCCATCAGAACTGCCCCCTCCATCGACTCCTTTAAGTCGAGACTTAAAACTCATCTCTACTCCCAAGCCTTTCTTGACGTCCTCTGAGCGAGGGCTATATGTATGTAGTGATGTTTGTATTTAATCTATGAACCAATGTTGTATAACGTTAGTACCTCCACCAATGTAAAGCACTTTGGCCAACGAGAGTTGTTTTTTAAATGTGCTATAGAAATAAAAATGGCTTGACGACTTGATAATCAGACTAGCTAAAATGGGGACAGAGGATGGATGGTTGTACAGCAGTGATCAAGTGTGTGGGGCAGGAGGGAGACACATTGATAGTATTTGAAGAATATGTTCCTGAAGTTAGCTTGCCTAAAATTGCCTGCGCTGATGAACAGGGCTTCAGGAGAGTTGCTGCCTCAAGGGAGTTGACGACCGAGTCTAATTCACCCAGTGCCAATTTGACATTGGCTTGAAGTGCTATGTACAACACAGATAAGCTGATGGAGGCTATTCCCTATGGACCTTCTTCCTCGTGACTGGCCATCTTGTATATCACGTCTTTCTGGTCGGTCAGTGACGGTTGACGGTCGGTGGTTGCAGAATTGGCTACTTCAGTCAGTCACTGTGGGACAGTTTCTGTCGTCAGCATTGCCCGGGATGCACCACGTGGAGGCTTCTGCTTACATCCCTCCCTATGGATAAAAGGGATGGTAATTTATAACCATGTTTTCCAGGTCAGGGGTGCAGAAATTAGCTAAAACTGTCACATCAGTACACAACAAAGCTTTGACCAAAATGCTGATGCTGCCACCCTTCACATTGCCGAAGGATTACGTACAGTTAAACAGAGAAACACGCAGGTTATGCAGCAGCTTAGGTGAAAGAGCAGCCAGCTATGCTATCTCCCTTCCAAATAGCACCTTGCTCCGTGCTCGTCAAGCTTGTTCTCGAGTGATTGATTGATGGTTGGCTACAAGTAGGCTGGGGAAGGGGGAATATCTACCTGCGTGCATCTACAACCCCCACTGACCACCACATTTCCTCGCTTTGCTTGCACTCGCAGCTGTGCCGGCAGCATGGGGTCTAATTAAGATCACTAGTTTCGCAAGATCCTTTGAAATTCAGATAACTAATGGAACTTTCAGCACTGGAACTAATGGCTTTCTCAGCATTGGAATAGATGGATAGTGTGAAAAACACATCTTCTAGATGCGCTGGGATGCATCCTCAGTGATGTATTGTATTGTATTCAAATTTATTGTCATTGTCTCAATTAGAGACAACGAAATGAATTTCCCTTTACAGTCAGTATCATAAAAATAAATAATAAAACAAATTAAAAATAAAATAGAATATTAAAAAAAGCACAAACACAGAAAGTCCACAACACAACATAACACAATGGCACCAAGGTGAGGAAGGCACCATAGTCCAGCCAGCCTCCCCTCCGATCTTCCCAGATGTTCACCCGTGGTCGGGGCCTTCCGAGCACCCGCAGTCGCCACCCCAGGCGGCCCGATGCTCAGGCCCTCTCGCCGGGCTGATGGAACGCCGACGCCGAACCCCGACGGTGAAAATCCTTCTCAGCGGCCTGGACCTCCCAATCAGCCGCCTCCCATCGGAGTCCGCAGCTCCCGAGTCCGCAGGCCGAGCCGGGCAGAGTCGCAGGACCCCACGATGTTTGTCAGCGCCGCCCGCGTTGGGAACCACAGCTCCAGGATGTCGGTGCCGCAGGCCCAGCACTCCGGGCTCCAGACGGCGATCCCCGGTAAGGCATCGCCAGCCCCGCGATGTATCAGCGCTGTCCCGCCGCTGCTGGAGCTCTGGTCGGTCCAGGCAGGAAAGGCCGCGCCAATCCAGTAGGTAGGCCGCTGGGGGGGGGCGAGGACGCGATTCGAATAATAGTCGCGTCCTCTCCAGGAAGTGACTGAAGGACGGTATCCCCCTTACCGTACCCTCTTCCCCCACATCAAAACAATAAAAAAAACATAAAAAACACACTTCAACATAACAAAAAAAACAAAAAAACAAATAGATACCGGGCTGAAGGTGGAGGCAGCTGGCACCAGCTCCACCTGGGGGCATCGGGTGTTTCGGGTCTCACAACATCAGACACCCTCGCCCAGGCGACCCAGCCGGCGTTGATCAGGCCCCGACTTGCGTACCAGCAGCCACCGCCCACGGATCAGCCCTCTTAGTAACCACTCTGCAGGGGTTGGGAGACTCTAGTGTGTGGAGAGACTGGGCTCTGTGGGATGAGTCCGGGCCGGGCTCCTCCTGAGTCTCACCAGGTTCAAGGCCTGTGCGTGTGCTGCACCTCTTTCTCCTCCGAGCATTTCATTCTCGCCTGATGGATTTTTAGGCCGCGGTGAGGTAAGGAGAAGCAATCATAAAACTCTGTCTCAACTCCTTTAAGAGGAGCTCCTCGTAAAATGACACCACTCTCTGGCATCACCTTTGAGAATGCTTTTGAGATTGGTTGAAGACGTTATTTGTCTGAGGAAGAGTTGATGATTTGTTGCACTGCAGGTATCTTGGCTGAACTCTTCAGGGTTCTGCTGGTGGTTGTTGTGTTTAATAGCCTGATGAAGCTACTCCCGAACCTGGATGTTACAGCTTTCAGGCTCCTGTACCTTCTTCCGATGGCAGGAGTGAAATGAGAACGTGGCCAGGGTGGTGTGGGTCCCTGATGATGCTGGCTGCCTTTTTGAGGCAGTGCCTCCTGTAGATCCCTTCGATGGTGGAGAGGTCAGTACCCGTGCTGGACTGGGCACTGTTCACCGCTTTTTGCAATCTTCTTCCTTCCTGGGCGTTTGAGTTGCTGAACCAGGCTGTGATGCAAACATTCAAAATGTTCTACTGTGCACCTGTAGAAGTTCACAATAGTATTAGTTGACATGCCGAATCTACTTAAATTTCCATGGAAATAGAGGTGTTGATGAGCTTTCTTTATGATTGCGTCAATGTGCAAGGTCCAAGACCCAGCATAAAAGGACGTGCCTTTAGGGTAGCAGGAATTTAATTAGTCAGAAGATGGTGAATCTGTTGAATTAATTGCCACCGATGGCTGTGGAGGCCAAGTCATTGGATATTTAGAAGGTGGAGATTGACAGATATTTGATTAGGAAGGGTGTTAAGGATTATGGCAGCAGAATGGGGTGGAGAGGGAAAGATAGATCAGCCATAATTGAATGGCAGAGTAGATGTGCCGAATGGCCTAAATATGCTCCAATTACTTATGGACATGAAGACATATCTTCAGAGATATGCACTCCTTGGAATTTCAAGTTTTTGACTCTCCACCTACATCCTGTTGATGAAAACAAATTTGTGGAACCTGGACCTACCTCTGCCAAAGTCAACAATCAGTTCCTTGGTTTTACTGATATTGAGGGAAAGCTGTTGTTCTGGCACCATTTGGTCAGTCAATCGATCTCCCACCTATACTTTGACTTATCATCATCTGTAATTCGACCAACAACAATGGTGTCATCAGCGAATTTGTAGATGGAGTTGGAACTGTGAGTGTCTGCACACTCATGAGTATCAAGTGAGGAGAGCGGGGAGCTGAGCACAGGGTGCTCCTGTGCTGTTGCTGCTAATGTTTACAGATTGTTGTCTTGATGTGGAGGTGAAGGATCCAGTTGCAGAGGGATGTGCAGAGACCCAGTTCCATGAGCTTGGTAACCAGCTTTTTTTAATCAAAAAATGTATTAAATTATTAAAATTAATATTTACAGCGCAATAAAACAAAACAGAACCCAGCACTATCATACACGACAAACAAATATACTAAATAAACGATTATACAGCTATGTTACAATCTTTGTCCATGATGCATTCAACCCAGCTGTCCCAGAAATCCCCCAGGGTGTGATAACCAGCTTTTTTTTTTCTTTTTTTTTTTTTTTTAATAAAACACTACATTATTACACTACAATAAAACAAGCCGGAACCCACCACCATAATACAATACAAACATGTAATAAACTACTATACAACTATGATACAATCCTTATTGAGGATACATTCAACACCCTGCGGAGCCCAGCGGTCCCGGAACTCCCTCAAGGTGCCCGCAGACAGGGCATATTCCCTTTCTAATCCCACCCGGGCACGGACATAACCCCGGAAAAGGGGCAGGCAGCTGGCTCGGGTAGAGCCCTCCACCGTCTGGCGCCGTGACTCGCGGATGGCCAGCTTGGCCAGGCCCAGGAGCAACCCTACCAGGACATCTTCAGCCCTACCCTCTCCCCTACGCACAGGGTGTCCAAAGATGAGGATGGTGGGTGAAAAATGCAGCCAGAAGGCAAGGAGCAGCCCCTTTAGATATTCAAACAGTGGCTGCAGCCTCACGCACTCCATGTACACGTGGTACACAGACTCTTCCAGCCCGCAAAAGTGGCAGGCGGCTGGCGAGTCTGTGAACCGCGAGAGAAACAGGTTGCAGGGAACACCTCGGTGCAATACCCTCCACCCCAGGTCCCCAATGTAGAGGGGGAGAATCCCTGCGTAGAGGGACCCCCACCGGGGGACTGACCCAGTTTTTTTTTTTTTTTTTTTTTTTTTTTTTTTTTAATCAAAAATATTTATTCAAATATTAAAATTGTATTTACAATACACCACCATAATACAAGATGAACAAATATGTAAGCAACTGCTAAACAACTATATTACAATCCTTGTCAAGGATACATTCAACCCCCCTCGGTGCCCAGCGGTCGCGGAACTCCCTCAGGGTGCCCGTAGACAGGGCGTATTCCCTTTCCATCCGCACCCGGGCACGGACGTATCCCCGGAAAAGGGGCAGGCAGCCGGCTCGGGTAGAGCCCTCCACTGTCTGGCGCCTTGACTCACGGATGGCCAGCTTGGCCAGGCCCAGGAGCAACCCAACCAGGACATCTTCAGCCCTACCCTCTCCCCTACGCACAGGGTGTCCAAAGATGAGGATGGTGGGTGAGAAATGCAGCCAGAAGGCAAGGAGCAGCCCCTTTAGGTATTGAAACAGTGGCTGCAGCCTCACGCACTCCATGTACATGTGGTACACAGACTCTTCCAGCCCGCAAAAGTGGCAGGCGGCTGGCGAGTCTGTGAACCGCGAGAGAAACAGGTTGCAGGGAACACCTCGGTGCAGTACCCTCCACCCCAGGTCCCCAATGTAGAGGGGGAGAATCCCTGCGTAGAGGGACCCCCACCAGGGGACTGACCCAGCTTTTCTTATTTTTTTTTTTTTTTTTTTTTTTTTAAATCAAAAATATTTATTCACATATTAAAATAGTATTGACAATACAATAAAACAAAACACCACCATAATACAAGACGAGCTAAACAATTATATTGCAATCCTTGTCAAGGATACATTCAACCCCCCTCGGTGCCCAGCGGTCCCGGAACTCCCTCAGGGTGCCCGTAGACAGGGCGTATTCCCTTTCCATCCGCACCCGGGCACGGACGTATCCCCGGAAAAGGGGCAGGCAGCCGGCTCGGGTAGAGCCCTCCACCATCTGGCGCCGTGACTCGCGGATGGCCAGCTTGGCCAGGCCCAGGAGCAACCCAACCAGCACATCTTCAGCCCTACCCTCTCCCCTACACACAGGGTGTCCAAAGATGAGGATGGTGGGTGAGAAATGCAGCCAGAAGGCAAGGAGCAGCCCCTTTAGGTATTGAAACAGTGGCTGCAGCCTCACGCACTCCATGTACACGTGGTACACAGACTCTTCCAGCCCGCAAAAGTGGCAGGCGGCTGGCGAGTCTGTGAACCGCGAGAGAAACAGGTTGCAGGGAACACCTCGGTGCAATACCCTCCACCCCAGGTCCCCAATGTAGAGGGGGAGAATCCCTGCGTAGAGGGACCCCCACCGGGGGACTGACCCAGCTTGGAGGGGATGATGGTATTGAACGTCAAGCTGTAGTCTATGAACAACAGCCTGACGTATGTGTTATTGTTCAAGTGGTCCAGTGCAGAGTGGGGAGCCAGTGAGATTGCATCCTCCATTGACCTGTTGTAGCGGTAGACACACTGTAATGGGTCAAGATTCTTGGTGAGGTAAGAGTTGAGATGTGCCTTAACCAACCTCTTAAAGCACTTCATCACCACAGACATCAGACGTCAGTCGTCATTGAAGCACGTCACCTTAAGGGCCTGTCCCACTTACGCAACCTTGGCTCGCAAATTACGCGACCTCGTGGTCGCTTGAGGCGTACGGGGACCATATGGCCGCGCAGGGCCGGTCCCACTTAGAAGCGTGGAGTTGTGCGGGGTTGGTCCCGACATCGCTCGGGGCTCCGAAATTCTTGCAGTGGCCAAAATCTTCGCACGCCAACGGCCTGTCGGCACGCAGGCGCATTGCGGTCGTACGCAACGTCTTGACGGCGTACGCCTAGCGAGTGGCGTTTCGTGATGACGTCACCACCCAGCGTGGCGTTGCATGATGACATCAATGCCCGACGCCATGCGACGCCCAAATTGAGTTGGCCCGCCTCCTGCCCAGCTGATTGGTAAGCATGACATAAATGACGTCAAGCGTTAACTTAACACGAACTTAACGCAAACTCCGCTTCAGGTTGGTCGTGCCAAACGCACGCAATCGCTTACAAGTGGGACAGGCCCTTTACTCTTCTTGATGTCCTTATTATTGATGTCCTTTTAAAGCAGGTGGAAACCTCAGACTTCAATAATGAGAGTAATAAGATATTATAATGAAAAAAAAGCTCTGCTCATTAATATCTATGGGTTTAGTAGCATAGGTAGTAGCATTAGACTTTAGAAAGAAATGGCCAGTATTTCTCTATCATATTTTCATATTAGTCTAACCCAGGACTAGAATGTTATGACTACTTCTTAGCATACTTTAATGTGATTCCAGTTAAACACACACAAGTACATTTGTCAGCCAACTATTAATTTGAAGAGCAGGAAGACATGTGTAATGCAACACTACTTATGCAGTTGGAGCTAATTTCTGTGATGTCCATTGAGTATATCAAAAATATGTTATAGTGTTTATGCTGTTCTCAGAACACATCTTCTCATACGCCTTACTATTCATACTAGCTTTCCTCCATAATAACGGCCAAATATTATATCAAATTGTAGAAATTTGTCGTCCCAAGTTCCAGTTTTAAGTTATTCATTTGTTGGTGAACTTTCTCCTTGCAAAAGTGCTACAATTCATAGAGTCATAGAGCATAGAAGCAGGCCCATCATCCCTTGCTGATGAAGATGCCCCATCTACATTAGTCCCATCTGCCCACGTTTGTCTGATATCCCTCTAACTCTTTCCTATCCAACTCAATTCATTTGTTTCTGGAGCATAAATAATGTACGTAAGTAACAAGATTGGTGTAAATGTCAGCACACATCTGGGAGGAAATCGAATACAAGACTTAAAAAGTATATCATCAATGGACACGAGGGCTACCTCCTGTGTAAGCCGATGGGACCACTGCTCGGCACATTTCGCTGCCGAGATGGCTTGTGGGAATCCGTTACAGTTTGACGATGGCAACTCAGCCTCCACCACTCTCTCACACAGTGTATTCCAAACACACTCCATGTGGAAAAGTTCTTCCATGTACTCTTACTCCATACATTAATAGACAATAGACAATAGGTGCACGAGTCGGCCAATTCGACCCCTCGAGCAAGCACCACCATTCAATGTGATCATGGCTGATCATCCACAATCAGTGCCCCATTCCTGCCTTCTCCGCATATCCCCTGACTCCGCTATCTTTAAGATCTCTCTTGAAAGCATCCAGCGAATTGGCCTCCACTGCCTTCTGAGGCAGAGAATTCCACAGATTCACCACTCTCTGTGTGAAAAAGTGTTATTTCATCTCCCTTCTAAATGGTTTACCCCTTATTCTTAAACTGTTGCCCCTGGTTCTGGACTCCCCCAACATGGGAACATGGTTCCTGCCTCTAGCGTGTCCAAACCCTTAATAATTTTATATGTTTCAATAAAAAACCCTCTCATCCTTCTAAATTTCAGAGTATACAAGGCCAGCCGCTCCATTCTATCAACACATGACAGTCCCGCCATCCCGGAAATTTACCTTGTGAACCTACGCTGAATTCCCTCAATAGCAAGAATCTCCTTCCTCAAATTTGGAAACCAAAACTGCACATAATACTCCAGGTGTGGTCTCATTAGGGCTCTGTACAAGTGCAGAAGGACCTATTTGCTCCTATATTCAGCTCCTCTTGTTATGAAGGCCAACATTCCCCTTTTCCCCAAACTTGATACCATTCAGATAATAATCTGCCTTCCTGTTTTTGCCACCATAGTGGATAACCTCACATTTTTCCACATTGAACTGCATCTGCCCACTCACCCAACCTGTCCAAGTCACCTTGCATCCAATAGGTTCAAGGTATTTTATTATCATGTGTACCAATTAAGGTACAGTGATATTCGATTTACCATACATACTAAAAAAAGCAACAAGCCACACTGTTACATAAAAGTTAACATAAACTTCCACCACAGTGGATTCCCCACATCACTCACTGTGATGGAAGGCAATAATGTCCAATCTTCTTCCCTCTTTGTGAAGTGCAATCTCTAATTCCCTCTAATACCTTGTACCGTGTGGTCATCACTTCCGAAGAGTCCACCAGGGACTAGACTAATTCGCTTTTTTTTAATAGTTTTTAGTGAGTCCTGTTTTTCGTTCGTTGGGGACATGGACTTTTTAATGTGGGGGGTAAGTGTCAACTCTACTTCTAGGTCCCTACCTGGTCGGTGAGGCAGCTTTTTCTCCGGGCTGCCCGTCGACCCGTCCTGGTGGCCTACCAGCGGGCTTGGAGCGCTGTTTCCTGGCGGGGACTGCCCAGCACCTCGGCCTCGGTGGCGGCACAGCGCTGGAGCACTATCGTGGAGCGGAGCGGGCGATGCCTTGCCTGGGTCGCCGCGCTGGATCGACGCACTGGAGCTCCGGTGAGCTGAGACCGCCGTGTTCAACACCTCCGGGCAGCGGGTCTGCGGAGCAGAGCGGGCGGCGCCAACTTCATCATCGGGAGCCTGGGAGCTCCAAACTGGCGCGGCCTTGTCGGCTTCGGAAGCCTCGGTCTCCAACTAGAAAGCGGCCGTTCCAGGTGGCCCAGCCGCTGAGTGGACTCTCCCGACGCTGGGGCAAGACCACCCGGTGAGAACAGCCAGGAACATCGGGCCTCTGTAGAGGCAATTGCGGTGGCCTCAATAGGCCTGACTTTGGGGTGAACTTGGGGTGGGGACTGGACATTGTGCCTTCCCCCACAGTGGTATCCATTGTGGGGGGATGATTTTTTTTTGTCTGTAATGTAATCCTGTTAGTACTTGTTCAAGATGGCTGCCGTGAAGGGAGAGTGGACGCTGGCGCGCTTTGGCTGCCGCTGCTCTCTCTTCACATTGTGTTTTTGATTTTCTGTTTTTGGACTGAATTTTGTTTTTAGTTTGTGTCTCTGTGATGTCTTTATTATTTATTTTACTCTGATTATATGTTTATATTCCAGTTAATCTATGTAAGGTGTCCTTGAGATGTCTGAAAGGCGCCCAATAAATAAAATTTATTATTATTATTATAGACTGGAAGTTGGACAATTTATACGGGACAATTTTTACATTAATCAAGCCAATTAATACGGCCTCTAGTTAAATATTTCTCTACCATAGGAAAAGTTTACTACTGTCTACCCTATCCATACCTCTCATGATTTCATATATATCTTTTAGGTTCCCCTTCAGTCTTCTCTGCTCTCAGGTAGCCAAATCCAGCGCTAATCAGCCCCTCTTCATAATTAAGCCGCTCCATCCCAGGCAGTCCTGGCCAATCTCCCCTCACATTATTTCTATATGATGATGCCAACAATTGTGCACAATATTCCAGCTGTGGCCTCACTTATGTTTACTGCACCTTCCATGCTCAATACCCTATATTCTATGCCCTGTCAGATGAAAACAAGCATTTTTTTTTTTTTAACCACTCTTATCTACTGAGCTGCCTCCTTCAGGTAACCTTCACCCTACAGTACCGTTGTTCCTCAATACTCGCCAAGGTATGCCATTCACCATGTATGTCCTCTCTCTCATCTCCCTCGCTCCATAGATGCTGCTGCACCCGCTGAGTTTCTCCAGCATTTTTTGTCTACCTTCGATTTTCCTGCATCTGCAGTTCCTTCTTAAACAGCAATGAATCACTGGCCGAGTTAGGGTAAACAGTCCAGTGTGGGTAAACATTGCAAGCTCCTTGACACTAGAGCGAGGGGAGCTAAGATATGATGGGTGGGACGTTTGAGTCATGGATACGTTTGCGAGCCCAGTGTGTACGCGACTTCTTCTCGTGATATTATGGCTTCCTCAACTTTTTCAAGTTTGAACTTTCTCTTTCGAAAGTGGTGCGTGGAACAAATCAAAGATCTATCAGCAGAGGGTGCTGGCTGGAGGTCGCCGCGTCGCCACTGCTGGCTCCTTCCCTGGGACAAAGCTGGGCAGTGTCTGTCTCGCATTGAACAGGGTGAAAACTCGCTATAACTTAGACTTTAACAGCCTGGGCTTCATGAGTTGGCGTTCTCCACAATCATGATCGCTACCACGAAGAGGAAGTAAAACGGACGGATGAGCCCTCTATTCTGCATCCTCGCTTTACCTCTCACTGCTCTATCGCTTATGCGGGTCGCTCCATTCACCCAGGTAATTAATTCGTTTACAATATCGTGCATATACTTTCTGCACAGTGGGACCCTAGCCCCATTTCGGCTTCCTTCCCTGCCACAATTAAGATATCGCCCGGTTAAATTTGACCTTCTCGGCTCGCGTAAGCTGGCTTTATCAAGTAAAAGTCTTTTATTTTTCTGGTGAAATCCATTGGTTTCCAGTAGAGTGGGTGAGAGAGCGTGTGGAGCTGGCGGGCTGCACAAGCGCTAAGGAGCGAACAAGCCTCTACTTTCTCTTTCAGAGCTCAGCGTTTGTTTAAACAACAAGCCTGACAATTACCGGCTCAATGTCAACAGCTTTTCTCTGCGCAAATATTAAATGCAGTGTCCTCCATAATGTTTGGGACAAAGACCCGTCGTTTATTTATTTACCTCTGTACTCCACAATTTGAGATTTGTAATATAAATAATCACATCTGGTTAAAGTGCACATTGTCATATTTATTAAAGGCCATTTTTATACATTTTGTTTACATTTCTGGGCACCATAATGTTTGGGACACACCAATGTCATGTAAATAAAAGTAGTCACGTTTAATATTTTGTTGCATATCCTTTGCATGCAATGACTGCTTGAAGTCTGCAATTCATGGACATCACCAGTTGCTGGGTGTCTTCTCTGGTGATGCTCTACCAAGCCTGTATTACAGCCATCTTTAGCTCATGCTTGTTTTGGGGGCTAGTCCCCTTCAGTTTTCTCTTCAGCATATAAAAGGCATGCTCAATTGGGTTCAGATCAGGTTGACTTGGCCACTCAAGAATTGACCAGTTTTTAGCTTTGAAAAACTCCTTTGTTGCTTTAGCAGTATGTTTGGGATCATTATCTTGCTGTAGAATGAACGCTGGCCAATGAATTTTGAGGCATTTGTTTGAACTTGAGCAGATAGGATGTGTCTATGCACTTCAGAATTCATTATGTTACTACCATCAGCAGTTGTATCATCAATGAAGATAAGTGAGCCAGTACCTTCAGCAGTCATACATGCCCAGGCCATAACACCCCCACCACCGTGTTTCACAGAGGTGGTATGCTTTGGATCTTGGGCAGTTCCTTCCCTCCTCCACACTTTGCTCTTGTCATCACTCTGATATAAATTAATCTTCATCTCATCTGTCCACAAGACCTTTTTCCAGAACTGTGGTTGCTCTTTTAAGTACTTCTTGGCAAACTGTAACCTGGCCATCCAAACGAGTGGTTTGCATCCTGCAGTGTAGCCTCTGTATTTCTGTTCATGAAGTCTTCTGCGGACAGTAGTCACTGACAAATCCACACTTGACTCCCGAAGAGTGTTTCTGATTTGTCCGACAGTTATTTGGAATTTTTCCTTATTATAGAGAGAATTCTTATGTCATCTGTGGAGTTCTTCCTTGGCCTGCCAGTCCCTTTGTGATTAGTAAGCTCACCAGTGCTCTCTTCTTAATGTAGGTATGTTGCAAAGCTTACCTGAAGCGTCGCTGAAAATCTGTCCCAGCCCGTGTGCGCGATTTTGGCGCCGTTTAGAGGGGGGCGGGTTTAAAACGGGATTTTCCCTAGGCTGTTCAAATCGAGGATGTTCAGCCTAGTTAATTATTAACGAAAAATCGCTGGAAGATTCTGTCGCTTTAGTTATTATTACTTTTAAGGGCTTTATTTAATTGTTATAGTAGTTTAAAAATTAACCTCTAGACCCGCGACCGCCGGCAATGGCCGGATCTCATACAGTGGACAACAGAAGGTAGGCTGTTTATTTTTACATTAAAAAGGGCTTCTTAAGATACAAAGTTTAATGTTGCGAGTAGCTAATTTGGGCCCCATTATATCCCGCAGTATTTTTCTGGGCGTTTGAGGGCACAAATCTACCGCAATGTGAACGTTCTAAACCAGCGCGTTCACAGGATCCCACTAGAAAGCTGATTTAAATAGACTTTAATTTACAGCAATTGAACACTAAATTCCTTCCATTTGGCCTATAAATGAATGTAAATGAGATTTAAAAATCATGTTTTATTGTGAATTATTTGTGAATATTATTTGGACACTTAGGCTATTTAAAAATGTTAATCATTTATTAAGAAATGGATAGATGTTTAGATCTAGTAATTGAAGTTCGAAATTAGCTACAATTGGGTAACTAACTAATTATATGCTTTAATTTCATGTCATCCAAGTAAGTTTATTTTATATTTGTTTCAGAATGCTTCAATCTATGATAACTGAAAATTTCATTCAGTTCTCTTGATTTTTAAGAAAGTTATGTGCTTTTGACTGTCCACGATCACAGCTTTTTTGTTATGTCCATAGAAAATCAATAGGGAACAAGATGCTAATTTCCGAGTATGAAAATGGCCATAACTTTTTAAATACTTGAGATATGAAAGTGAATTAGGTGTCAAATTAAACTTCTTTTTATGCTTTATCTGATGGGATAAATTGCAGACTTGATTTTTAAAATTTCAAAATTTTGTAACATTGCTACTTAATGATGTTCCAAACAGTTGATTTTGGTAAGCCTAAGGTTTCGCTGATGTCTCTAACTCCCGGAAGTGGCGGCGCTGCCTGGCAGCTGCGGCTCGCCTGCAGTCCGTCTGTTTTTTTTATTTTTTTGTTGTTTTCTTTTGTCCTGTTTAGTTAAATTTTTGTTTATTAGGTTGTGTATGTGTGTGGGGGGGGGGGGGGGGGGGGGGGGGGGTGGAACATGTTTTTGGTCTCTTCCTTCGGGGGGATGCAACTTTTTCTTGTTGTATCCCCCTTCTCTGTCTCCGTCTGTGCTGAGGCCTAATGAGGCCTAATGGGTCTGCGCTGGCGGCCTCCAACTGCGACCGGCCTCGAGGCTCCGGAGGCAGAGCCGGCCAGGACTTATCAGCGTGAGGCTGGCCGACTTCGGGCTATGGCCCGACTTCGGGGCTGTGGCGGCGTTCCGGTGGCGGCGACCTGAATTCGGGGGCTCGACCGCGGGCCCAGTGGACGACATCATCGGGAGCTCGCAGGACACAGGTTGGTGACCTCTTTTTTTCCGGAGCTCCCGCAACAGCAGCTTCGTCCGCTGGACTGGAGGGCGGCAGCTTCGACAGCTTCGAACACCCCGGGCCACGGAGCTTGAACCGGCCTGTTCGCGGAGCTCGGATTCAGCCGCGGGACTGACTTACTTACCATCACCCGGCGGGGTCACAACATCGGATGCCTGGATCACCTCAACGCAGAGGGAGAACAAGGAGGGAAGAGACCGAGACTTTAAGACTTTTGCCTTCCATCACAGTGAGGAGGTGCCTGGTGAACTCACTCTGGTAGATGTTAATTTGTGTTTATTGTGTGTTTTTGTTATTTATTATTATATGTATGACTGCAGGCAACGAAATTTCATTCAGACCGAAAGGTCTGAATGACAATAAAGGAAATTCAATTCAATTCAATTCAATAACAGTTTTATTCTTGTTTCTCAGTCTCATAATGGCTTCTTTGACTTTCATTGGCACAACTTTGGTCCTCCTGTTGATAAACAGCTATAAACGTTTCCAAAGATGATGGAAAGACTGGAGGAAAGACTAGGCGCTGAGAGCTCTCTTATACCTGCATTAAGGAGGCATTCAAACACACCTGAGCAATTACAAACACCTGTGAAGCCATGTGTCCCAAACATTATGGTGCCCTGAAATGGGGGGACTATGTATAAACACAGCTGTAATTTCTACATGGTGAAACCAAAATGTATAAAAATACCCTTTAATAAAATCTGACAATGTGCACTTTAACTACATATGATTCTTTTATATTACAAATCTCAAATTGTGGAGTACAGAGGCAAATAAATAAATGATGGGTCCTTGTCCCAAACATTATGGAGGGCACTGTACGTGATCGGGAAAGAGTTTGCTTTTGGAAACTCCGCGTCCCCTTTTGATTGCAACCAGCAAAACATTAACAGCCAGGGGAAGACCGAGGAAACCCGTGGGTGTAAATGCACTGAGCGCATGAAATGACCGAGAATAACACTATGATTCACATGGTATGAAAGTTTAGATTTGAGCTTGATATAACATGAATGAACGTTTCAATGCCACGTCTTGCACTAAATGTTGTACTTTGATGTTATATTTTTCACTCAATGTTGTACCCTTTATCCTTTATCGGTGCATGAGGACAGCTTGATTGTCATCGTGTATAGTCTTTCTTTGACTGGATAGCAGGTAACCAAAAGCTTTTCCCAGTACCTTGGTGTACGTGACAATAATAATCTCAACTAAAGATATGGGAAATATGTTTTATCAAAAGATTTCTGAGTCATTATTTGTCTCCCACTGGTATGACTTTTGGTCTTGAAGCAAAGCATAAAGGGGCTGTCCCACTGCGACGACCTAATCCGCAAGTTCAGAAGAGTGTCTTCGACCTTCAAGCTCGAGGGCACTCGCCTGAAAGACCTTGAGCTGGATCGATCATCAGCAATGAAACCGCAAGCTGGACCACACACAGACACAGTCACAGACACACACACACACACACACACACACACACACTCACACACACACACACACACACACACACACACACACACACACACACACACACACACACACACACACACACAGACACAGACACAGACACAGACACACACAGACACAGACACAGACACACACACACATTACAAAGGCGGGGGCCAGGGAAAGCGGGGGAGCGCTGTCTGAAATTCACACCCGCGATGAACAGGAAGGTAAAAGACGGCTGCACAGTGTACGGTAAGTCCTTTAGAGAGCGTGGGAGAAAGGGGGGGGAAAGAATGGGGGGGGAGAAGGGGAAGGTGGGGGGGGGGGAGAGAAGGGGGGAGGGGAGGGGAGAAGGGGGGGGGGGAGAAAAGGAGTGGAGACACTTTTAAGAAGTACTAGACTAAGTGGGACCCATTGGGTCCCAGCTTCACACGGGAGGGCTGGTCCCCCAAAACAATATTCCACCTCTCCACCAATTCCAATATTGGTGGCCAGTGTGTGGGGGGTGGGGTGGTGGGGGTGGGGCTTTCTGGAGCGCTAGTATGGGTGTTGTGGGCTGAAGGACTGGTTTCCAGAGGGCTAGTATGGACATTGTGGGCCGAATGGATTCTTGGGCTGGAAGCTCAGTCACTCAACCCTGTTGTGCTGGCAACTCACTCACTCACGGCTGGTGGGCTGGCAGTTGACTTACGGCTAATCCCTGAAATTCCATTTCAAGCAGGGTGCAAGGCCACCAAATTCAAATGCAATTTCCAACCACTTCAAGCAGGGTGCAAGGCCACCAATTTCAAGTGCAGTTTCCTACCACTTCAAGCAGGGTGCAACGCCACCACATTCAAGTGCAGTTTCATACCACTTCAAGCTTTGTGCAAGGCCACCAAATTCAAATACAGTTTCAAACCACTTCAAGCAGGGTGCAAGGCCACCAAATTCAAGTGCATTTTCAAACCACTTCAAACAGGGTGCAAGGCCACCAAAGACAGAGAGTCGTGACCTCTCCCTCTCCCATCTTGCAGAGAGTGAGCCACGCCCACACTTCCGGGAGTTATAGACCCTCCCCCTCCCACTGGAAGGGGCGTGGCTTTCACAGCATGATTGCCAGGAGAGAGAATCTCAACATTTTTTAAACACTAAATATTCTTTTATTTTTCATTGATGGGAAAAATCCTCGGCACCTGATGAGCGGAGTGGGACTCTGAGTAAGATGGCCAAAAATCACAGCCATACGTGGTAGCGTTTTTTCTACAATCAATATACGGCACAAACAGGAAGTGGTCAAGCTTAGACTTTTAATTATTTAGATATCAGACGGGTGCACAGTGTAGGGTAAGCCCTTTAGAGAGCACGGGGGTGGGCACTTTTAAGAAGCCAGACAACTTGTAATTAAGTTTAAATTTAAATTAAATTTCCTTGGTCCTGAAAACACCAATGAGCCAATTAAAATGCCCGGTCAGCGAAGGAGATTGCCTACGGCTGCCCTCGACTGCCTGTAGCTACATAGCGACCCCACTCCACTGCACTACGAGTTAAAAAGAACCATGCCGACCAAATTTTACTCGCGGAAAATTTTTCAACATGCTGATACATTTTCCTCGACCAAACTGAGGCCGCGAGTAGGCGGGAACTTCCCTCAAGCATGAAGGAGAGTTCCATTCTTGAATAAACCTGACTTGACCTGACTTGACGTGACCTCATAGGACCTCCAAGGATCATGTGTCGACCATGCTGCGAGTTTGAGTCAAGGGGAAACTCTTCTAAACTCGCAGGTAAGGTCGCTGCAGTGGGACAGCTCCTTTATTGTACTATAACGTTCCCTTTTTACTCATTTAGAAAAAAAAACATTCTAGTTGGCAATTTTCTTATTAAAATAGGGGAATTAAAAGATATATATTTTAGGGATGAGCTTGGTGTGTATTTATGCTGTGGGAAAATAAGTTGTACAAAATATGTTGTAATATCAGGTCAACATTTTTTCCGTACCTAAAGTATGCGTCATTTCTTCGATACAACGCTGCCAAATACATTTTGAAACTTATGAGACAATTTCAGAACCAAAAGCTCAAGCAGCTTTTAAAGATTGCCTTGAAATTGCAAGAGGGGAAAAAGGCTTTGAGATGGAACTTATGCCTGTCCCACTTAGGAAACCTGAACGGAAACCTCTGGAGACTTTGCGCCCAACCCAAGGTTTCCGTGCGGTTCCTGGTGGTTTTTGTCAGTCTCCCTACCTGCTTCCACTACCTGCAACCTCCGGCAACCACCTGCAACCTCCGGGAACCGCACGGAAACCTTGGGTGGGGCGCAAAGTCTCCAGAGGTTTCCGTTCAGCTTTCCTAAGTGGGACCTGTGCAGCTGCAGTCACAGCTGTCAGTGTGTCAGAAATAATGTGGTGGAAGGAACTGCAGATGTTGGTTTACACTGAAGATAGGCACAAAAAGCTGGAGTAAATCAGTGGGACAGGAAACATCTGCGGAGAGAAGAAATGGGTGACGTTTCGCGTCGAGACCATTCTTCAGACAAAGGTAATGCTATGCTTTAGAAATGCTTTAACTGTAAGCATTTCTAGATCAGTAGGTGTCACTAGGACGGAGGTCTATCGCATGCCAGGCTTGTGAGTAACCTGAGAAATGATAAAATGGGACACCAAGAACTTAAAGAAAGTGAGAGGCCAAATGTTAGTTATAAAGCGTTCAATGGGAACAGCATAACATATGACGATAGTGAAATGTTTCACCATGTTATATTCACTTTGATTTTGTTTGGAACATTGACTTGCAATTTATAAATACTAACATTCCAATAGAACAAGAGGATATACAATATCACTTGAAAGATACAGATTTTGTATTTCTCTGTTAGAATGGACAATGGACAGCTCAATGTGACCCTAGACTGGTCAGATCGAACCACACTGAGATAGACAGCAGGGTGACCTAGAATGCCACCTGTAGTTTCCTTCTATTAGAAGATGCACCATTGTCTAATGTGTTGGAAGATGGAAAAGATAAAGCCACTTTAGCAGCCTTTGGAAAGAATGTTATTTTGTTCAGTTGACAATGACTGATATAGTATTAGATAGACACGAAATGCTGCAGTAACTCAGCGGGACAGGCAGCATCTCTGGAGCGAATGGATGACATTTTGGGTCGAGATCTTTTTACACACTGATATTATAATATTAATTTAGTTTAGACATACAGCGCAGAAATGGGCCCTCTGGCCCACTGTCCTTATCCACCAGTGATCCCTGCTCACTTACACTAACCTACACACACTGGGGCCAATTTACAATCAAACCGAGCCAATAAACCTCCAAGCTTGCATTATGGGAGGAAACCGGAGCACCCGGAGAAATTCCACGCAGGTCACGGGGAGAGCGTCCAAACTCCGTACAGACAGCAACCGTGGTCAGGATCGAGCTTGGGTCTCTGACGCTATAAGGCAGCGCCACCATGCCTCAGTGGAGATACGTGTCTTTTTAGCAACTGTCTTCCACCTTCATGCTGGACAGTTTCTAAATGAATTATTTTAATTTCCAGCATGTTATTTTCATCATGATGATTCCCTCAAACTATTTTGTTCAATAATTTTTCTTTAATATTATCACAACAATGGGTACTTGAAAATATATTGTGTTTATTTCTCTCCCTACTGTTCGTATGTAGGCCCAATGCATTATTTTCACAATCATGTTATTTTGCTGTAAAATTGTTTCTTACTAATTCAATTTAGAGACGTGGGTATTGCTGTTTAAGTCATCGTTTATTGACCATATCTGATTGTTCCATGCATCTTCTTGAGTCACGACCGTCCTTCTGGTGAATGTTCAGCTAGTTTTCTCATTCGCCTTATCCCTGGTGGCAGTTTCAGGTTTAGGAGGTGCATTCGGAATAATCAAGCTGAATAAATGGCAATACATTTTGTAGATGATACCACTGGTGGTGGAGTTAATGAACACTCACGGTTGTTTGAAGTGTTAATCAAGTAGACAATAGACAATAGGTGCAGGAGTAGGCCATTCGGCCCTTCGAGCCAGCACCGCCATTCAATGTGATCATGGCTGATCATCCACAATCAGTACCCCGTTCCTGCCTTCTCCCCATATCCCCTGACTCCGCTATTTTTAAGAGCCCTATCTAGCTCTCTCTTGAAATTATCCAGAGGACCTGCCTCCACCGCCCTCTGAGGCAGAGAATTCCACAGACTTACCACTCTCTGTGAGAAAAAGTGTTTCCTTGTCTCCGTTCTAAATGGCTTACCCCTTATTCTTAAACTGTGGCCCCTGGTTCTGGACTCCCCCAACATCGGGAACATGTTTCCTGCCTCTAGTGTGTCCAAGCCCTTAACAATCTTATATGTTTCAATGAGATCTCCTCTCATCCTTCTAAACTCCAGAGTGTACAAGCCCAGCTGCTCCATTCTCTCAGCATATGACAGTCCCGCCATCCCAGGAATTAACCTTGTAAACATACGCTGCACTCCCTCAATAGCAGGGAGTGCATCTCTCAAGGCCATTGGTTGCCGGGGAGTCGCCTTCATGGTCGTGAGGAGTTCCCGCATTCTGGGAACTAGTCGCGGCCTCATTATGGTTGTCGCTGAGTTTCTCCAGCACTCCAGTTGCAGAGCCTGCGGAACAGTGACTAGTGGGGTACCGCAAGGCTCAGTGCTGGGACCCCAGCTATTTGCAATCTATATTAATGATCTGGATGAGGGAATTGAAGGCAATATCTCCAAGTTTGCGGATGACACTAAGCTGGGGGGCAGTGTTAGCTGTGAGGAGGATGCTAGGAGACTGCAAGGTGACTTGGATAGGCTGGGTGAGTGGGCAAATGTTTGGCAGATGCAGTATAATGTGGATAAATGTGAGGTTATCCATTTTGGTGGCAAAAACAGGAAAGCAGACTATTATCTAAATGGTGGCCGACTAGGAAAAGGGGAGATGCAGCGAGACCTGGGTGTCATGGTACACCAGTCATTGAAAGTGGGCATGCAGGTGCAGCAGGCAGTGAAGAAAGCGAATGGTATGTTAGCTTTCATAGCAAAAGGATTTGAGTATAGGAGCAGGGAGGTTCTACTGCAGTTGTACAGGGTCTTGGTGAGACCACACCTGGAGTATTGCGTACAGTTTTGGTCTCCAAATCTGAGGAAGGACATTATTGCCATAGAGGGAGTGCAGAGAAGGTTCACCAGACTGATTCCTGGGATGTCAGGACTGTCTTATGAAGAAAGACTGGATAGACTTGGTTTATACTCTCTAGAATTTAGGAGATTGAGAGGGGATCTTATAGAAACTTACAAAATTCTTAAGGGGTTGGACAGGCTAGATGCAGGAAGATTGCTCCCGATGTTGGGGGAAGTCCAGGACAAGGGGTCACAGCTTAAGGATAAGGGGGAAATCCTTTAAAACCGAGATGAGAAGAACTTTTTTCACACAGAGAGTGGTGAATCTCTGGAACTCCCTGCCACAGAGGGTAGTCGAGGCCAGTTCATTGGCTATATTTAAGAGGGAGTTAGATGTGGCCCTTGTGGCTAAGGGGATCAGAGGGTATGGAGAGAAGGCAGGCACGGGATACTGAGTTGGATGATCAGCCATGATCATATTGAATGGCGGTGCAGGCTCGAAGGGCCGAATGGCCTACTCCTGCACCTAATTTCTATGTTTCTATGTTTCTATGTTTTGTCTACCTTCGATTTTCCAGCATCTGCAGTTCCTTCTTAAACATGTGTAAATGTTATCCAGATGTTGCAGCCATGGACTGCTTCATCTGCTGAGCATCAGCGAACATCTGACCTTTTGAAGTTCAACAACTGGCCAGCATAGTTGGCACAGTGGTGGAGCTGCTGCCTTACAGCACTAGAGATGCTGGTTCGATCCTACGGATGCTGTCTGTATAGAGTTTGTACATTCTCCCTGTGAATGCGGCTTTTTCCGGGTGCTCCGGTTTCCTCCCACACTCCAAAGACATACAAGTTTGTAGGTCGATTGCCGAAGGTAAAATTGTAAATTGTCCCTACTGTGTCGAATAGCGCTAGTGTACAGGGTGATCGCGCGTTGGCGTGGACTCGGTAGGCCGAGGGGCCCGTTTCCAAGCTGTATCTCTAAGATAAAGACTAAAATAATTTGGAAACTTGCCCAGTTCTGTCCTGTGCATAAAATGTAGGATAATCTATTCCAGACAATTATCATCTAAAATAGTATAATAATAATAATAATAATATACTTTATTTCGGACTCGAGGTCCAGACAAGGGGCAACATTACATAAAAATGCATTGCATATTTAAAAATATCATAAAGTACATATAAAAGCTTAGTATATCACTTATAAAAGCATCATAAATTATATATTACAAAAAAAACACAATACACGAATTAAAATCCAGATAAAAAGAATGATCAATGTCCTACAACGAGACAACGATACCAGTGTCTCCACAGCTGGGATTCGTAGCGTGTAGTGCTAAACCTTATGTTTGACAAGGCCACAATAATTACATTTTTAGAGTCATTTATCCTGCAAATGAATTTATACATATGATTTCTTAGGATAGCTTCTAAAGTACTGACTCCTGCAGCCACAAACATATTACTGGCACTACACCATCTAGGTTTCCTTCGCAGTGTTCTCATGGCATCATTATATGCCACCTTTAGTCTCTGCAAACTTGTCTTTCCATAGTTCGACCACAGGTGCGCAGTGTAGAGTGGTGTGCAGTATGCTCTAAATAGCGACATCTTCACCACGTCTGTACACGCACCAAATTTACGCAAGAGGATATTCACCTGTACATACAGCATGCGTCGTTGCCTATAAATATCCTCATCATCTTTCATTTGTTCTGTAATAACATGCCCTAGATATCATCTGTCATTTGTTCTGTAATAACATGCCCTAGATATTTTGCCCTCAATCATCAGTAAAGTGATGGCAAGTATAATGGACAGCGTTGTCACTATTCAGTTGGAGATGGTATGCCATTGGATCCTGTTCTGAAGAGCTCCTACTGTGATATTCTGTGGATTTTGAATGACCTATAGTAGCCTAAATCATCTTGTTCTGTAGCAGGTACAAAGTTCATTTTTGCAGGACTCTGGTTCTGTAATCCAGCTCTATGCTCAATGTTGGACAAATATTGTCATGAGATCTGGAGTCAAGCAGCTCTGGTGAAACGCAGACTATGCATTGGTGAGCAGTTGGATGGGTGAGGGGGAGGAGTATTGACAGCAGTCCATGGCTGCAACATCTGGATAACATTTACACATGTTTCAGAAGGAACTGCAGATGCTGGAAAATCGAAGGTAGACAAAGGTGCTGGGGAAACTCAGCGGGTGCAGCAGCATCTATGGAGCAAAGGAGATAGGCAATGTTTCGGGTCGAGACACTTCTTCAGATTGATGTGAGGGTGGGGGGGGGGAGGGGGGGGCAGGAAGAAGAAAGGAAGAGGCAGAGACAGAGGGCAGAGGGAGAGCTGAGAAGGGGAGGAGAAAGCAGGGACTACCTGAAATTAGAGAAGTCATACCGCTGGGGTGTAAACTGCCCAAGCGAAATATGAGGTGCTGCTCCTCCAATTTACAGTGGTCCTCACTCTGGCCATGGAGGAGGCCCAGGACAGAAAGGTCGGATTCGGAATGGGAGGAGGAGTTGAAGTGCTGAGTCATCAGGAGATCAGGTTGGTTAATGCGAACTGAGCGAAGGTGTTGGGCGAAGCGATCGCCAAGCCTACGCTTGGTCTCACCGATGTAGATCAGCTGACACCTAGAGCAGCGGATGCAATAGATGAGGTTGGAGGAGGTGCAGGTGAACCTCTGCCGCATCTGGTAAAAATGCTTGGGTCCTTGAATGGAGTCAAGGGGGGAGGTAAAGCGACAAGTGTAGCATTTCCTGCGGTTGCAAGGGAAAGAGCCAGGAGAGGGGGTGGTTTGGGTGGGAAGGGACGAATTGACCAGTGAGTTACGGAGGGAGCGGTCAGATGGGCAGATAATCGGCACAGACAGGCCTATTGCAAAAGCTGAGAGTTCAAAATATTAGAAGATGGAAACAGATAAGGCAGTTTTGTCACCTTCATGGATAATAATTGACCACATTTTATCTTGCATCGTGCTATGAGGAATGAAAGCAAGGAATAAATTGCAAGGAATAACGGCAGCTATTCATGCAGAGACCAACACCCATGAGGATTGTACATTATCCATACAAGTCACTGAACTAACAGCCACAGTATGAAGTGGAATGTGTTTGTTGTAAACAGCTGACCATTGAACTCTGTTAACATGACAGCAACAAGTCATGTCTGATAATGTGAACCGAGTTGACACATTTGCCACCTTTTCAATGTGCTGACATTTCTTTGTGGTCATAACAGTGAGTCACTAGATCAATGAAGAACCAGGTCATGGTGCAGATGGTGCAATCAGCTGTTGGGGAGGGGGAAGAGGCTGGGAAGGGGGGGGGGGGTGGTTGATGATAGAAAGAATCAATGCAGTGGCATCAATCAGTGGTGAAAGACATGATTTGGATTATTAAAGGAGTTAGACAATAGACAATAGTAAGTAAGTAAGTTTATTGGCCAAGTATTCATATACAAGGAATTTGCCTTGGTGCTCCTCCCACAAGTAACAACATGATATACAGTGACAGTTACGAATGACTCAGAAAACACTAAACATTAATAATAATAAAACATTAATGATAAAGCACCATTGATCAAGCATGTGAACCAACAAAATGGTGCAGGAGTAGGCCATTCATCCCTTTGAGCCAGCACCGCCATTCAATGTGATCATGGCTGATCATCCACAATCAGTACCCCGTTCCTGCCTTCTCCCCATATCCCTTGACTCCGCTATCTTCAAGAGCCCTATCTAGCTCTCTCTACCAAAGGCAATTCTGTTATAAACAGGTCTTCAAAAACTTCCTAAATGGGATAAATCAGCAACTAAAGCATAGTTGGCCAAATTTTCAAAGGCTACACCATCATGGACAAGGAGGTCATTAATAGCAACAGAGTCTTAGATAATGTAAAATAAATTAAAGAGGGTCAAACTGCTGTCAGATTGCCTGCCTGCATAACCCACGTCTCAAGCTGGTTACTGTACAAAAATCAGCTAATGCTCAGCGTACACAGGCCAATTAGTTTGTCCCACTCTCCACTACCTTGATAGTCCTGCAAATGCTCGTTTATACGACTTATCCAGCTCCCTTTTTGACCCAAAATCACCCATTCCTTTTCTCCAGAGATGCTGCCTGACCCGCTGAGTTACTCCAGCATTTTGTGTCTGTCTTCAGTGTAAACCAACATCTGCAGTTCCTTCCTACACAAGTTTCCGTATTGTTGGGTAGATACCAGAGTACTAAGTTTGTTCAGCATTGACCAGAGATATCTGGCGCAAGATTAGGACCGTTGTCTAATCCCGGGGTTTATTTTCACCGTGTTCAATGTTCTCAACCTTGGAGTGAATCCAATTGGCAAAGTCTGGTTTCTGTACTGTTCACAACCCCCAGAGGAAGCCACAATGAGTAACACATTCGGCATTTCTGCCCGAACGTGGCTGAGAATGATTCATCCTAATTCCTATAATTCACGTGCTGGATGCTGCCATTGTTGAGAATCAGTATGTTCATATTTGTTTGAGAAAGAAGTGCAGATGATGGTAAAATCGAAGGTAGACACAAAATGCTGGAGTAACTCAGCGGGTGAGGCAGCATCTGTGCAGAGAAAGAATTGGTGACGTTTCGGGTCGAGACGTCATTTTGTGTCTACGTTCATATTTGTTGTATTGTTCACCGTTGCTGTGGCTGAGGGTTTTGTTGCAATTCTATAGAGTGTTGGTGAGTCCTCACTTGGGATACTGAGTAGTGTTTTGGTCCACTTACCCAATAAATCGATATTACTAAAAGTCTGATCTTGACCACTTCCTGTTGTTCTGTATATTGATTTTAGAAAACACGCTGCCACTTATGGCTGTGATTTTTGGCCATCTTACTCAGAGTCCTCCTCCACTGCGCAGGACAAGAGGATTTTTCCCATCGATGAAAAATAAAAGAGTTATTAGTGTTTAAAAAATGTTGAGATTCTCTCTCCTGAAGGCCGCGCCCCTTCCGGAGGGACTATAAAACCTGGAAGTGTTGAGTGCCTCAGTCAGTCTCTGCAAGATGAGGGAAGCGAGAGGGTCGCGTCTCTCAGTCTGAGCTGTGAATAACACTGAACACATGTCTACTAAACTATGAGTGTGGTTTTACTGACCTCGAGTGCCCTTAATGTGGTTTGAAAATGAAAATGTGGTTGGTTTGAATAAAGCACAGCAAATGGGTGTTGGTGGTGGTTGGTTTGAACTAAAGCACAGCAAATGGTTGTTGGTGGCGGTTGGTTTGAACTAAGGCACAGCAAATGGTTGTTGGTGGTGGTTGGTTTGAACTAAAGCACAGCAAATGGTTGTTGGTGGTGGTTGGTTTGAACTAAGGCACAGCAAAAAAGTCTAAACTTGACAACTTCCTGTTTGCACTGTATATTGATTTTAGATAAAACGCTACCACTTACGGCTGTGATTTTTGGCCATCTTACTCAGCCCCCCTCCGCTCATCAGGTGCAGAGGATTCTTCCCATCAATGAAAAATAAAAGTGTTATTAGTGTTTAAAAAATGTTGAGAAACTCTCTCCTGTCAATCACGCAATGAAGGCCACGCCCCTTCCAGTGGGAGGGGGAGGGTTTATAAAATCCGGAAGTGTGGGTGTGGCTCAGTCTCTGCAAGATGGGGGAGGGAGAGGTCATGACTGTCTGAGCTGTGAATCAACTGAACACTGAATGTCTACTGAACTGTGAGTGTGGTGTTTATGTGGTGTTTTGTGTGGTTTTATGGTGGTTTTATGGTGGTTTTACCCTGCTTGAAATGGTATGAAACTGCATTTGAATGTGGTGGCCCTGCACCCTTCATGAAATGGTATGAAACTGCACTTGGATTTGTTGGCCTTGCACGCTGCTTGAAGTGGTATGGAACTGCACTTGAATTCAGTGGCCTTGCACCCTGCTTGAAGTGGTCGGAAACTGCAATTGAATTTGGTGGCCTTGCACCCTGCTTGAAGTGGTAGGAAACTGCACTTGAATTCTGTGGCCTTGCACCCTTCTTTGAATGGTAGGAAACTGCATTTGAATTTGGTGGCCTTGCACCCTGATTGAAATGGAATTTCAAGGAATATCCGTGAGTCAACTGCCAGCCCACCAGCCGTGAGTGAGCTGCCAGCAGATCAGACTTGAGTGACTGAGCTGCCACCCCAAGAATCCATTTGGCAAACAATAATCTCAGTTCCCTATTTTGTGCAAGCTGTCTTTTTAAGTTTAAAACATCTATACAAATGAATAATAGTTAAATTCTTTGCGATTTTGAAAATAATGCATCTCAACAAGTATTTGGGATCTGAGCCAATGTGTACAAGGGAACAACCTTGTCTGCAGCTCCTGTGCAAGTTTTAAAATCTTGTTCCTAACATGACCAAACAGATTCAGAAAAGGAAACCAACTCTATATCCTTTGGCTCAGATCCCTGTTTCAAAAACCACTGAGAAATGAAGGTTAGTCACTTGTTATACAATTAAGGCCACAAAACCTGCCTTTACAGTACTGGAGTAACTCAGTAGGTCCTGACCTGAAACATCACCTATCCATGTTTTCCATTGATGCTGCCCGATCCACTGAGTTACTCCAGCACTTTGTGTCTTTTTTGGTAATCCAGCATCTGCAGTTCCTTGTGCATGCCTTTACAGTATAGTCATCGTTTTAGTTTAGAGATAGTGAAGGATGTGATGTTTACATGAAGTGCACAGAATAAACAGTGTACATACAGTAATGGTGGGTACAACAATAAACAACGATGAGGTGCAAGATAGGAGAAAGGTGCAAGATTGTAGTGCAATGATTATTAAACTGCAATATCAAAATAACCATACCACCTTCAAATACTCTGAACTGGATACAGCCTCTGTGCTTCCTTCTAACTGATAGGTTGATATGGTGACAATACCTGAGCGATTGGTCAATCAGTTGTCCCCTCCCCTCCCTGCTACTCTTTGGCAGTTTGTTCTTTGGTTAAAGGTGAAAAATGTTAATGATTTTTCTTTATCACCCTCTCTACTTTTGTTTCTTTCACTTTATGAAGTTATTGATCATAAAGTCATGTGTATTGGAGCAGAATTAGGCCATTCGGCCCATCAAGTCTGCTCTGCCATTCAAATGCATATATTTCCCATCGCCAAATGAACAAATTCCAGCAGCTGACTCGTTTTTTAATCTCTGATTTATGAAAGAATTTTGATAATAATGATAATTTGCTCTGGACGCATACAACATGTCCTATCTGTATCATATTTAAATTCTTTTTTCCCATTTTAGACCTCTCTTGCTTTCACCTGTGCATGATATGCATTAGACTTCTCCTTTGTGGGATTTGCTTCCGATAATCATTGAAAAAGGTTTGAATGCCACAGTGGAGATATGTCTCTGTCCCCTTATAGGTGTTATCCGTGAGGACCTGACATGGCTTTATTAGCAAGAAATGGGGTGCAAGTTATGAAACCATTTCTTGCTAATTGGTCCCAATCCATTTCTTTTGTCTTTGTGATTTATTAGACTGGTTACATTCTGCTCTTTGAAACATATAAGATTGTTAAGGGCTTGGACACGCTAGAGGCAGGAAACATGTTCCCGATGTTGGGGGAGACCAGAACCAGGGGCCACAGTTTAAGAATAAGGAGTAAGCCATTTAGAACGGAGACGAGGAAACACTTTTTCTCACAGAGAGTGGTGAGTCTGTGGAATTCTCTGCCTCAGAGGGCGGTGGAGGCAGGTTCTCTGGATGCTTTCAAGAGAGAGCTAGAGAGGGCTCTTAAAAATAGCGGAGTCAGGGGATATGGGGTAAAGGCAAGAACGGGGTACTGATTGGGGATGATCAGCCATGATCACATTGAATGGCGGTGCTGGTTCGAAGGGCCAAATGGCCTACTCCTGCACCTATTGTCTATTGCTCACAGATACCTTGGAGTGTATATTGGGAAGCTTCCATTCTTGCCAGCTTGCCTAATATATTACTTGACACTGTCCCAAGTTGCCATTGGTTGGGCTGACTTGATATTGTGGGACAGCCCAGACAGAACAGTCCCATTCAGTTAAAGCTGACACCACTCCTTGAATTCGTCTGACTATGCAGCCACCATTTCCAAGTGCAACACATGTTCTTCCCAAGTTACCGAAACCTTTACTGCTTCCCTTAATTGTGGGGTAATCTAAGCTTCATCATAATTCTCATGTGTCGTTCATCAGCTAGAGTACGGTCCTGAACTCCCATCTACCTTATTGGAGACCTTCGAACTATCTTTAATCGTACTTTATTGGACATTATCTTGTACAAAACAGAACACGCTTTATCCTGTATCCATACACGGTGGATGCCTTGATTGTAATGGTAATATTTTCGCTGGCTGGCTGGCAAGCAACAAAAAGCTCTTCAATGTATCTCGGTACACATGACGTTAATAAACTAAACTGGTAAAATAAAATAAACATTCGTAGTCGAGCCTGGTTCAAGATGTCACGAGCCGAGTTCAGATCATCCTCGAGAGAGAAGGTGACCAACCGGTTCTGCAACGTGAGTTCAGAGAGTTAGGAAGAAGACTGAAATGCAGGACTTCTAGGGTGGTTATCTCTGGATTGCTTCCAGTACCACGTGCCAGTGAGGACAGGAACAGGGAGGTAGGGGATCTGAATGTGTGGCTGAGGGGCTGGTGCAGGGAGCAAGGATTTAGATTTATAGACCACTGGGATCTCTTCTGGGGTAGGGGTGACCTGTACAAAAGGGACGGGTTACACCTTAACTGGAGGGGGACCAACGTTCTGGCAGGCAGGTTTGCTAGGGCTACACGTGTGGGTTTAAACTAAATAGTGGGGGGGAGGGATTGACACATTGGGAGTATAAAGATGGAGTTGAAGGGGAAGTGGCTACAGGAAAAATTACAAAAGACTCGAATTAATGGGAAGGAAAGTTCAAGAAGGGATAAAAGAGTAAGGTCAGGGCCAGTTGCGAGCGGTGCGAGGGGGGGGCGTGAATACGGAGGTCAAAGTGTTGTATATGAATGCGCAAAGTATAAGAAATAAAGCTAGAGGCTCAGTTAGAAATTGGCAAGTATGATGTTGTGGGAATTACAGAGACATGGCTGCAAGAGGGCCAGGGCTGGGAACTGAATATTCAAGGTATACATCCTATCGAAAAGACAGACAGGTGGGAAAAGGGGATGGGGTTGCTCTGTTGGTGAGGAATGAATTTCAGTCCTTTGCGAGGGGTGACATTGAAACAGGAGATGTGGAGTCAGTATGGATAGAACTAAGGAATTGTAAGTGTAAAAAGACCCTAATGGGACTAATCTACAGGCCCCCCAAACAGTAGCCTGGACATAGGGCGCAAGTTGAATCAGGAGATAAAATTGGCATGTCGCAAAAGTAATGCTGTGGTTGTTATGGGAGATTTCAATATGCAGGTAGATTGGAAAAATCAGGTTGTGACTGGACCCCAAGAAAGGGACTTTGTAGAGTGCCTTCGTGATGGATTCTTTGAACAGCTTGTATTGGAGCCTACCAGGGAGAAGGCAATTCTGGATTTAGTGTTATGTAATGAATCGGATTTGATAAAGGACCTCGAGGTTAATGAGCCATTAGGAGGTAGTGACCATAATATGGTCAGGTTTAATCTACAATTGGAGAGGGAGAAGAGTAAATCGGAGGTGTCAGTGTTGCAGTTGAATAAAGGGGACTATGGGGCCCTGAGGGAGGAGCTGGCCAAAGTTGACTGGAAAGATACACTAGCAGGGATAACAGTGGAACAATAATGGCAGGTATTTCTGGGAATAATACCGAAGGTGCAGGATCAGTTCATTCCTAGGAGGAAGAAAGATTCCAAGGGGAGTAAGAGGCGACCATGGCTGACAAGGGACGTCAGGGACAGTATAAAAATAAAAGAGAAGAAGTACAGCGTAGCAAAGATGAGTGGGAAGCAAGAGGATTGAGTAATGTTTAAAGAGCAACAGAAGATAACTAAAAAGACAATACGGGGAGAAAAGATGAGGTACGAAGGTAAGCTAGCCAAGAATATAAAGGAGGATAGTAAAAGCTTCTTTAGGTATGTGAAGAGGAATTAGTTAGGACCAAAGTTGGACCCTTGAAGACTGAAAAAGGTGAATTTATTATGGGGAACAAGGAAATGGAAGATGAGTTGACAGATACTTTGGATCCGTCTTCACTAAGGAGGACACAAACAATCTTCCTGATGTACTAGTGGCCAGAGGATCTGAGGTGGCGGAGGAACTGAAGGAAATCCACATTAGGAAGGACATTGTGTTGGGTAGACTGATGTGACTGAAGGCTGATAAATCCCCAGGGCCTGATGGTCTGCATCCCAGGGTATTTAAGGAAGTGGCTCTAGAAATCATGGATGCGTTGGTGAAAATTTTCCAATGTTCTATAGACTCAGGATCAGTTCCTGTGGATTGGAGGGTAGCTAATATTATCCCACTTTATAAGAAAGGCAGGAGAAAGAAAACGGAATTAAAGACCAGTTAGCCTGACATCGGTGGTGGGGAAGTTGCTGGAGTCAATTATAAAAGATGAAATAGCGGCACATTTGGATAGCAGTAACAGGATCGGTCCGAGTCAGCATGGATTTACGAAGGGGAAATCATGCTTGACTAATCTTCTGAAAGTCTTTGAGGATGTAACTCAGGGCTCTCGCTTAATTGTTTTTCCCTGTTGCCAGCCGGGCAACCTAGGCAGCTTTTTAGGTTGTCAAATGACAGTATAGGTGGTCATTTAAGACGGTTTGCAGGACCGTGCGATAATGTGCTTGGACGAAGTGCGTAGTTACCAGTCGGAATTATACTCAATGAAGCATTCACATATTATTTCTGCTTCAAATAAAGTCACAAACTAAACATATTCACCAACCAAGACATGATATATATACCACAATGACATGCAGCAAAATTATATGACAGTATCTCAACTCTTTTTACACATTGCTATTAATGCAATTTCTATTAGTTCTTTCCACTTCCAAACAAAAATGTGGTTGGATTATTCAGCGTATGATCAACCTGTGTCAATAAATCCTGGACCATGGTAACATATATGCGTACGTATAGTTGTGAATGTTGCTCATTAAATAACTACAGTACTGATACTCCATAGTAAGAGCATTGATTTGCGGTTAAAATGAATTCTGTAATAACGTGTCAACGGTAGCAGTGACAATCGAACACTGCGGTTTTAACGTTTCACGTGTTCACAATTTAATGAATCCATCTTTATGGATTAAAACAAATAATAACATTGGGAATTAAAACACATTTGATTGCATTCCGTTATCAAACATAGTCAATATTCGCTCTGAAGACATTTCCAGGACAATAGGGTCAGGGAGGGGGGGTGTGCATGAATCAGTGCAGGGTGGATAGATGGGGGGGGGGGGGGGGGGGGGGGGGGGGGGTTAGAAGGCAGTCGGTGCAGAATGGATGGATTGAGGCAGGTGAATTAGTAGGTGTTGGTTGGAGTAGGTAACATGGGGGTAGACAAAATGGGGGTAGACAAAAGTGCCGGAGAAACTCAGCGGGTGTGGCAGCATCTATGGAGCGAAGGAAATAGGCAATGTTTCGGGTCGAGACCCTTCTTCAGACTGTTCTCCCCATTCTTCTTGAATGGGAGGATTAGTAAAGTCAAGACTTGGTAAATTCATAAAAAGCAGTACAAATAACGCAACATGTTGAAAGAAACCATAAAAGAACTCCACATATAATAGACAATAGACAATAGGTGCAGGAGTAGGCCATTTGGTCCTTCGAGCCCATATCCGCTGACTCCGCTATATAACTTTGGTACTGTGCTGCAATGACCTCTGTAATTTTGAATTGTAACTTGGATGCACATGTATATCTCCCTAATTATGGTGACTCACGCTTGTTCCCAGCTGCAGAGGTGAATCATTTCCGATCGCAGTTTGACTGCAAGCAGTTCTTTAACTTTGAAATGTTCCTCATTTGTACAGTTTTATTTAACTCCAGATGATTACTCAGAGTTCTCTGTTCCCACATGTAAAGAGCATCAATCCTGTCTGCAAGATTGACAAGTTCCTGAAGTTTACCTGTGACAATTTAATTGATGCAACTCTTTCCACTACCATGGCTTTTGCTTGTACCTTCAATATCTTATTCTCGACTCTTTACTATAAATCTGTGAGATTTGTTTCTTCTTAAACTTGCGACAATGGAAGTTACTGTGGAACAGCATCCCTCTTCCCATCAGAACTGCCCCCTCCATCGACTCCTTTAAGTCAAGACTTAAAACTCATCTTTACTCTCGAGCCTTTCTTGACGTCCTCTGAGTGAGGGCTATATGTATGTAGTGATGTTTGTATTTAATCTATGAACCAATGTTGTATAACATTAGTACCTCCACCAATGTAAAGCACTTTGTCCAACGAGAGTTGTTTTTTAAATGTGCTATAGAAATAAAAGTGACTAGACTTGACTTGACAATGAATTAGTTAATGTCTTGTCCTTTCAATGGAGGTCATCATGCTGGATGTTTTGACATTTATAATATTTAAGTATTTTGGTAGAAAGTTTCCAAAGGATTTCACGGCACCAACATGAACATGTGCAACATTTTGGTGATGAATGCATCACTGGTGGAACTAGTGATGCGATTTTTCCATTAATTTGTATGTCTTACACATGGGAGACGTTATAGATTCAGAGAAGGAAACGGGCACTCATTTTGTTCAGCTCACAGAATACTTGGAAAGTTCAGTTAAGGGCTCCTTGGTTCTCATCGCATGCTGGGATTAGTGAAATAAAAATGATTAATGAATGAATGTGAAAGTCACGTTCTGCTTTTACATTGCACTCATCTGACCTCTTTAATATTGCTTTGTTTGGGGTTAAATATCTTGCTGTAAATTTAGCCTCACCATGAAATTAAAGCCAATAATTTTGAATGCAATCAAACCAATTGAAAAAATCTGACATGGTGCCAAAATATTAACTCAGTGAATTAATATTTGAGTACTGGATTTTATGACAAGATATTTTCCCAGCTGTATGGTGGCGAAGATGGACACTAAAAGCTGGAGTAACTCGGTGGGCCAGACAGCATCTCTGGAGAAAAGGAATAGATGATGTTTCATAGAAACATAGAAACATAGAAAATAGGTGCAGGAGTAGGCCATTCGGCCCTTCGAGCCTGCACCGCCATTCAATATGATCATGGCTGATCATCCAACTCAGTATCCTGTACCAACCTTCTCCCCAAACCCCCTGATCCCTTTAGCCACAAGGGTCACATCTAACTCCCCCTTAAATATAGCCAATGAACTGGCCTCAACTACCTACTGTGGCAGAGAATTCCCGAGATTCACCACTCTCTGTGTGAAAAATGTTTTCCTCATCTCGGTCCTAAAAGATTTCCACCTTATCCTTAAACTGTGACCCCTTGTTCTGGACCTCCCCAACATCGGGAACAATCTTCCTGCATCTAGCCTGTCCAACCCCTTAAGAATGTTGTACGTTTCTATAAGATCCCCCCTCAATCTTCTAAATTCTAGCGTGTACATGCCGAGTCTATCCAGTCTTTCTTCATATGAAAGTCCTGACATCCCAGGAATCAGTCTGGTGAACCTTCTCTGTACTCCCTCTATGGCAAGAATGTATTTCCTTAGATTAGGAGACCAAAACTGTACGCAATACTCCAGGTGTGGTCTCACCAAGACCCTGTACAACTGCAGTAGAACCTCCCTGCTCCTATACTCAAATCCTTTTGCTATGAATGCTAACATACCATTCGCCTTCTTCACTGCCTGCTGCACCTGCATGCCTACTTTCAATGACTAGTGTACCATGACACCCAGGTCTTGTTGCATCTCCCCTTTTCCTAATCGGCCACCATTCAGATAATAGTCTACTTTCCTGTTTTTGCCACCAAAGTGGATAACCTCACAAATTGTTTTGTGTCGAGACCCTTCTGCAGTTTAGATAAACTTTTCAAAGCACAGTATTATTGATGTGCCATTTACCATGTTGGACTACAGAAGCTAGGAAACATGCTAAGTTATAGTGAAATTCACCAGGATATTGATTAGGAGGATTGAACACAATGCAATATGGTTAAAAATACCAACTCTTTTTGTAAAAGTTGGGGATGATTTGCTAACAGTATAGGATTGGAATTTGTATGTTCTCCCCGTGGAGTTTGTATGTTCTCCCAGTGGAGTTTGTATGTTCTCATTGTGACCACATGGTTTTTTCTGGATGCTCCAGTTTCCTCCAACATTCCAAAGACGTCAAGTTTGTAGGTTAATTGGCTTTTGTAAATTGTTCCTAGAGTGTAGGATAGAACTAGTGTACAGGTAATTGATGGTTGGCACGGACAAGGTGGGCCGAAGGGCCTGTTTCCATGCTGTATCTCTAAACTAAACTAAACAGTGCAGGCAGACGGTATCATTGTGCAGCTATCCATCCTTGTGAATCAACGTACTAGCCCTGACAGTTGCTCTCTAGCAAGAGAATATGGAACTTTATTGATTGAGCAACTGAGGGTGGACAACCTGTAGATGTTGCAAGCATCTTTGGCTCCGGTTTGGAAGCAAGCCAACATAAGAGTTTTGGTGATGATTATTGGCACAATGGGCAGAACATTCTTTGCCAAGACCGGGAGCTGAGGGCATCTTTGAGAAATTGATTTGAATGGACAGATGCTCTGTGCTGTTCCACATTGGTTCATCTGGGAGAAGTACAGCACAGTGGCACAGTGGCAGAGTTGCTGCCATACAGCGCCCGAGACTGGGTTCGACTCTTTCTACGGATGCTGTCTGTATGGAGTTTGGATATTCTCCCTGTGACTGCATAGGTTTCGTCCAGGTGCTCCTGTTTCCTCCCACGCTCCAAAGATGTACAGGTTTGTAGGTTAATTAACTTTGGTAATTTGAAAATTGTCCCTAGTGTGGGATAGTGTTGGCGTACGGGGTGATTGCTGGTTGGCGTGGACTTGGTGTGCTGAAGGGCCTGTTTCAGCGCTGTTTCACTGAAGTCTAGAGTCTAAAGTGCTCCATGAACACCCTGGGTGGATATGGCCATACGCAGTCCTTGGTTCTCATCCCAATTCCAGCATTTTACCATGTTTGCTTATTCTCCTGAATATTCTGGGGGCACCTAGATTATGCAAGATGTTGAAGTCCAGACTGTAGATGCACCAATTCTTGTGACATTGAACATTAAAGAACTCTAGAATTCTGCAAGGTGGTTTGTAACAACCAAACACCAACTAACCTTTCAGTTGGTAGAAACAAGGAACTGCACATTCTGGTTTACGAAAATAGAGTTCGGAGTAACTTCCGAGGAAACTGACTATCTTTGATCAGACTTTACTGGACTTTATCTTGCATGAAACGTTATTCACATTATTCACTTTACCATGTATCCGTACACTGTGGACCGCTTGATTTTGATCATGTATTGTCGTATTTCCGCTTTCTGGTTAGCACGCAACAAAAGATTCTCACCGTACCCCAGTGTACGTGACAATTAACTAAACAGAATTAACTCAGCAGGTCAGGCAGCATTTCTGGAGAACACGGATAGGTGATGTTATGGATTGGGATTGTTCTTCATCCAGATGCCTCGGGTCGGGGCCGTTCTTCAGACTTTCAAAAGATTGCTTAATTCAATGGTGCCAGATTAAAAGTGGGTGTTTGCTTCCAGTTTGGAAGTGTTGATTGACGTCATGTTCGATCTTCCCTGTATGTGCTAAATCTCTTATCAATATTGTGATCAATACTATTTGGACTTCAATGCCCTCATGCAAATTGGCTGCAATATTGGCAATGATTGAACAATTAAACACCTGGGGTGCTGTGAAACTATATTTTGTACTCATATTGTTGAGTCCCTGTCCACCATTGTCATGTCAGCTGAAGTTAAAAAGTATCAGATTTGAAGCTTGCTGGACCCCCCACGACAGTGCAGCAAATAACAAAGTACTCAGATTTCTCAACTTTATTTGTGTTATCTAAATTACATTGTTCCAATTATATTGTATGCTGAGGTAGGGGGCGCTGCACTGGCAGCAGCCTGTCGGCAGCGTGTCCGTCTTTTTTCAACTTTTTTTATTTTTTTAATATGTTTAAAAGTCTGTTTTTAATGTTTCTTTGTGTGTTATGTGTGGGGGGTGGTGTGGGGGGGTGAGGGGGAAACCGTTTCGGCCGCCTCTTCCATGGAGAGGCGACTTTTTCAGGTCGCCTCCCCCGTGGCGATTTTTTCAGGTCGCCTCCCCAGTGGCCTAACAGCAAGGATCGGCGCGGACTTTCCCGGAGACGCGCCCGGAGCTTCAGCGGCGGGCGCAGCGTGGACTCTCGGAGCGGAGCGGGTGAGACCTCGCTGGAGGGGAGCGCTCCGTTACGCCTGAAGCCGCAGTCTGCAGAACTCCAGCTGGTGCGGCGTCTACAGCCCGGGATCCCTCGTGGAGGACCCGGGGGGAAGAAGAAGCTTCCACCGCCGGCCCGCGGCCGTCTTCTACCGCGGGCGCGGTATGGACTTAACATCACCCCTGGAGGGGAGCTTCGACCGCCGGCCATGCAGACTGCGGTGCTTCCGGCTGCGGCACGGCAGGTACTTTAAAACTTTGACCGCCGGCCTGCGGCCTACACCAGCCTGAAGCCGTGGTCTCTGGTTGGGAAGAGCCGATCCTGGACTCACCTTGACTTTGACTTTGTCCCTTACCATCTGGACGCCCGCAGCAACGGCTGTGGAGGGTGGAGGTCCCGACCACGGGGGAAAATGGAGGAGGACTGGCCAAGCTCTGTGCCTTCCACCACAGTGATGAATGCTGTGGTGGATGTTTGTATAACATTTTTATTGTGGTTGTGTTCTTTATTACTGTACCGCTGCTGGCAACCCAAATACCACCGACTTTGGTTGTGTGGCAATTAAATTATATCAATTATCAATTGTTCAACTTTTTAGTACAGTAATAATTTGACTCCAGGTGTGCATCCTTGATTTCACACATGGCTTCACAGGTGTTTGTAATTGCTCAGGTGTGTTTAATTGCCTCCTTCATGCAGGTATAAGAGAGCTCTCAGCACCAAGTCTTTCCTCCAGTCTTTCCATCACCTTTGGAAACGTTTATTGCTGTTTATCAACGAGGATCAAAGTTGTGCCAATGATAGTCAAGTCAAGAGAGTTTTTTGTCATGTCCCAGATAGGACAATGAAATTCTTGCTTGCTGCAGCACAACAGAATATAGTAGGCATAAATACGGAACAGATCAGTGTGTCTATAAACCATAGACCATATATATATAGACCAATAAAAGGCTATTCTATTCTATTCTATACACACATAAATAAACAGATAAAGTGAAATAGGCTGTTATAATTCAGAGTTTGTTTGAATTTGTGTTTAATAGTCTAATGGCTGTGGGGAAGTGGCCATTCCTGAACCTGGATGTACCAGATTTCAGGCTCCTGTACCTTCTACCTGATGACAGCGGAGGGATGAGTGTGTGGCCAGGATGGTGTGGGTCCTTGATGATGTTGGCAGCCTTTTTGAGGCAGCGACTGCGATAGATCCCCTCGATGGTGGGGAGGTCAGAGCCGATGATGGACTGGGCAGTGGTCACAAATTTTTGCAGCCTTTTCCACTCCTGGACGCTCAAGTTGCCGAACCAAGCCACGATGCAACTGGTCAGCATGCTCTCTACTGTGCACCTGTAGAAGTTCGAGAGAGTCCTCCTTGACAAACCGACTCTCCGTAATCTTCTCAGGAAGTAGAGGCGCTGATGTGCTTTCTTTATAATTGCATCAGTTTTTTTTTAGTTTTTTTTTAGAATTAGATTCCTTTATTGTCATTCAGACCTTTCGGTCTGAACGAAATTATGTTGCCTGCAGTCATACACAGAATCAATAATAACAAAACATACAATAAACACAAATTAAACATCCACCACAGTGAGTTCACCAAGCACATCCTCACTGTGATGGAGGCAAAGTCTTAGTCTCCGTCTCTGCCCTCCTTGTTCTCCCTCTGCGCTGAGGCGATTGATCCAGGCCGAAGATGCCGCCCTCCAGTCCAGCGGACCTCCGTGGTGATGTCGCCGCCGCCGAAAGCCAGAACGCCGTCTCCGCTCCGAGACGGCCCGCCACAGCATCAGCTCCGGGCCACCGCTCCCGCTCCAGGCCGCCGCCCCAGCTCCGGGTCCCGCAGTCTCCGCTCCGGGCCACCGCCCCAGCACCGGGCCGCCGCCCCAGCTCCGGGTCCCGCAGTCGCCGCTCCAGGTCCCGCAGTCTCCGCTCCGGGCCGCTGCCCCAGCTCCGGGCAGCCGCCCCAGCACCAGGCCGCTGCCACAGCTCCGGGTCCCGCAGTCTCAGCTCCGAGCCCCGCTGCATCAGCTCCAGGCCGCTGCCGAAAGCCAGAAAGCCGCACCAGCAAGTCGGGCCACCGCTGCCTCAGCCCTGAAGACGGCCAGCCTCTCGTTGGTAAGTCCTGGCTGGCTCTGCCTCCGGAGCCTCGGGGTCGGTCGCAGGTTGGAGGCCGCCAGCTCCGCCATTAGGCCTCAGCGCAGACGGAGGCAGAGAAGGGGGATACGACACAAAAAAGTCGCATTCCCCCGAAGGAAGAGACAGAGAACATGTTTCACCCCCTCTAACACAACCCAACAAACTAAAACTTAACCAAAACAAGACAAAAAAAACAACAGAAAAAAGTAAAGACAGACGGACTGCAGGCGAGCCGCAGCTGTTAACAGCGCCGCCACTTCCGGCCTGGAGCTGATGCAGCGCCACCACTTCCACAGTGTTCTGTGACCAGGAGAGATCTTCAGAGATGTGCACGCCCAGGGATTTGACCCTTTACACCATCGACCCGTTGATATAAGCGGGACTGTGGGTCCCCATCCTACTCCTTCCAAAGTCCACAATCAGTTCTTTTGTTTGGCTGGTGTTGAGGGCCAGGTTATTGTGCTGGCACCATTTGGTCAGTCAGTCGATCTCACTTCTATACTCTGACTTGTCCCCATCAGTGATACGTCCCACAACAGTGGTGTCGTCAGCAAACTTGATGATGGAGTTCGCACTATGACCGGCTACGCAGTCATGAAGCCATTATGAGACTGAGAAACAAGAATAAAACTGTTAAGAGACATCAGCGAAACCTTAGGCTTACCAAAGTCAATTGTTTGGAACATCATTAAGAAGAAAGAGAGTCAAGTGAAGTCACATTTATTTATATAGCACATTTAAAAAAACAACTCCCGTTGGCCAAAGTGCTTTACATTTGTTATAAGAATAGTATAAACAAACAAACTACATACATATATACATGTAGCCCTCGCTCAGTGGACATCAGGAAAGGCTTGGGAGTATAGATAGGTTTTTAGTCTTGACTTAAAGGAGTCGATGGAGGGGGCAGTTCTGATGGGAAGGGGGATGCTGCTGTTCCACAGTCTAGGAGCTGCAACCGCAAAGGCACGGTCGCCCCTGAGCTTATGCCTAGACCGCGGGATATTCAGCAACCCCAAGTCGGCCGATCTGAGGGACCTGGAGGTGGAGTGGTGGGTGAGAAGACTTTTAATGTAGGAGGGGGCAAGCCCATTGAGGGCTTTGTAGACATAGAGGAGGGTCTTGAAATGTATACGGAACCGCACAGGGAGCCAGTGGAGCGAGGCCAGGATCGGGGTGATGTGGTCCCTTTTTCGGGTGCCCGTCAGGAGTCTCGCTGCGGCGTTTTGGACCAGTTGCAGGCGGGACAGGGATGATTGGCTGATGCCAGTGTAAAGGGAGTTGCAGTAATCTAGGCGGGAGGAGATAAACGTGTGGATGATCTTTTCAAGCTCGTCAAAGTGGAAGAACTGTTTTATTTTAGCTATCGTCCGAAGCTGAAGGATGCTAGCTTTTACCCCGGCATTGACTTGTTTGACAAATTTCAGTGCTGAGTCAAATATCACGCCGAGGTTTTTGACGTGAGGTTTGAGTAATGGGGTAAGGCTTCCAAGGCTGCCTGCTATCATTTTGATTGAGTCCGAGGGGCCGAGAAGGATGACCTCAGACTTACTCTCATTTAGTTGGAGGAAGTTCTGGGCCATCCAGCACTTTATATCCTCGAGGCAGCGGGTAAGGTTAAGTAGGTTTGATTGGTTTTTGGGCTTCAGGGGGAGATAGAGTTGTGTATCGGCTGCGTAGCAATGGAGATCACTGGTGAGCTTACTAATCGCAAAGGGACTGGCAGGACAAGGAAAACCCCCACAGCTGATGACAGAAGAATTCTCTCTATAATAAAGGAAAATCCCCAAACACCTGTCCGACAGATCAGAAACACTCTTCAGGAGTCAGGTGCGGATTTGTCAATGACCACTGCCCACAGAAGACTTCATGAACCGAAATACAGAAGCTACGCTGCAAGATACAAACCACTGGTTGGCCACAAAAATAGGATGGCCAGGTTACAGTTTGCCAAGAAGTACTTAAAAGAGCAACCACAGTTCTGAAAAAAGGTCTTGTGGACAGATGAGACGAAGATTAACTTATATCAGAGTGATGGCAAGAACAAAGTATGGAGGAGAGAAAGAACTGGCCAAGATCCAAAGCGTACCACCTCATCTGTGAAACACAGTGGTGGGGGTGTTATGGCCTGGCCATGTATGGCTGCTGAAGGTACTGGCTCACTTTTCTTCATTGATGATACAACTGCTGATGGTAGTAGCATAATGAATTCTGAAGTGTATAGACACATCCTATCTGCTCAAGTTCAAACAAATGCTTCAAAAATCATTGGCCAGCGGTTCATTCTACAACGATCCCAAACATACTGCTAAAGCAACAAAGGAGTTTTTCAAAGCTAAAAAATTGTAAATTCTTGCGTGGCCAAGTCAATCACCTGATCTGAACCCAATTGAGCATGCCTTTTATATGCTGAAGAGAAAACTGAAGAGGACTAGCCCCCAAAACACGCATAAGCTAAAGATGGCTGCAATACAGGCCTGGCAGAGCATCACCAGAGAAGCCACCCAGCAACTGGTGAAGTCCATGAATCACAGACTTCAAGCAGTCATTGCATGCAAAGGATATGCAACAAAATACTAAACATGACTACTTTCATTTACATGACATTGGTATGTCCCAAACATTATGGTGCCCTGAAATGGGGGGACTATGTATAAACACTGCTGTAATTTCTACATGGTGAAACCAAAATGTATAAAAATATCCTTTAATAAAATATGACAATGTGCACTTTAACCACATGTGATTTTTTTCTATTACAAATCTCAAATTGTGGAGTAGAGGCAAATAAATAAATGATGGATTTGTCCCAAACATTATGGAGGGCACTGTAACCCTCGCAGAACATCGCAGTACAACCTCCGAAAAGACAGCACCCATAGTCAAGATAGAACCCGGGTCTCTGGCGCTGTAAGGCAGTAGTTCCACTGCTGTGCCACCCTGCAGCCCTATTCAAATCTTGCCAAAGCCACGACACCAGAAACATAGGAAATCAGAAACAAGTTGTTGCCTTGCGTCTTTGGCTACTATGTTTGTATATATGTGAGTAGTTATGATCTCTCTTAATAGTCAAAAAGTTGAATCTTAATTTCATTGTTCAGTTTCAGTACATATGTCAATTAAACCGTTTTGAATCTTGCCTCTTAGCTTATTGAGTTGTAGAGTCTGATATCTGACCGATTCACAAATAGTGACCTCCTAGTTCCTATGCATTTTCTATTTTTAGAACACATTGAATGACGTTTAGAGTTGACTGAAATTAGGTTTTAACTCTTAGCATTAGTCGGAACTACAGCACATTCCACAAGAGAATAAGAATGCCAGACAAAGCATTGTTCAGGACCAATTTCTTGCAATATTAATCTGACGAGTCTGATAGACAGTATGCCCAGCAAAAATGTCCAACTGCTCCACCAAGATTCCACAGCCAGATGCATACATTTCCCACCCTCCCTCATGCTACCTATCCTTTGTTCCTGCAGTCTAACTAAAGTACAATATGTGATTTTAGCAGAAAACTGTTGGCGGATGATTTGGAGCAAATGATTTTGGAGCTTACACCTGAGATTTATCTTCATTTAATCAAACATTAATGGTGTTGAAATCAATTGCTGTGTTTTCTAGGGCAATGCTGGATGTCAATAGACAATAGACAATAGGTGCAGGAGTAGGCCATTTGGCCCTTCGAGCCAGCACCGCCATTCAATGTGATCATGGCTGATCATCCCCAATCAGTTTCCCGTTCCTGCCTTCTCCCCATATCCCCTGACTCTGCTATTTTTAAGAGCCCTATCTAGCTCTCTCTTGAAAGTATCCAGAGAACCTGCCTCCACCTGAGGCAGAGAATTCCACAGACTCGCCACTCTATGTGAGAAAAAGTGTTTCCTCATCTCCGTTCTAAATGGCTTATCCCTTATTCTTAAACTGTGGCCCCATGGTTCTGGACTCCCCCAACATCAGGAACATGTTTCCTGCCTCTAGTGTGTCCAAGCCCTTAACAATCTTATATGTTTCAACGCGATGCCCTCTCATCCTTCTAAACTCCAGAGTGTACAAGCCCAGCTGCTCCATTCTCTCAGCATATGACAGTCCCGCCACCGCGGGAATTAACCTTGTAAACCTACGCTGCACTCCCTCAATAGCAAGAATGTCCTTCCTCAAATTAGGGGACCAAAACTGCACACAATACTCCAGGTGCGGTCTCACTAGGGCTCTGTACAACTGCAGAAGGACCTCTTTGCTCCGATACTCGACTCCTCTTGTTATAAAGGCCAACATACCATTGGCTTTCTTCACTGCCTGCTGTACCTGCATGCTTACCTTCATAGACTGATGTACAAGGACCCCCAGATCCCGTTGTACTTCCCCTTTTCCCAACTTGACGCCATTTAGATAGCAATCTGCCTTCCTGTCTTTTATACCAAAGTGGATAACCTCACATTTATCCTCAATAAACTGCATCTGCCATGCATCTGCCCACTCCCCCAACCTGTCCAAGTCACCTGGCATTCTCAAACTTAAAATAAACAATATGGATAAGTAGCACCCAAAATAGTTTCTCAGTATTTCTGTGTGTTGTCCAGGCTGTGGCACTCGATCAGAGTAGCAGAGGTCGGCCTGGCCAGGAGATGTGTCGATGCCCTTTATTGCTGCTCCCACACGCTGTGCTGCAGCAAGCCATATCCGTTCCATTGGCCCGGCCACTTGGAGCCCCAGGATGCTTCAGTGCCCCCAGTGGCCGACTCCGCCAACCCGATCACTCCAACGCCTCCTCGACATCGGGAGAAGGGGGTAAACCCCAGATCGTTTACCAGCATCATTCTTCACCTACCACTGCCGCTGCCACTTTGAAGGATCTGAAAAGCTAAGGTCCACATTGATCTGAGGCAGAGAGTATTAGTGATTCACCAGCCCATGCAAGAAGTATTTTTTCATGTACCACAGTTATAAATAAATAACCAGCCCTTTTAACTTGAATACGTTTACTCTTATTACTTTCCCACCCTTATACATACAGTGATTTCAACAGTTGACCCTTTCACTCTCCTCACAGGGGCAAGGTTTCCAGATCCACACATCCTCACCTGTTTTTTGGAATTGCTACTGCTCAGGGATTCCACATGTTCAGAGGAAGAAGGTTGAAGGAGTGGATACCAAAAGTATTTGATTCCGTTTTCAGAAGGAAGGATATTTAGAATGATCAAAGATGGGTGCAAAACATTTCCGTGGATCTTATTGCTCAGAATTTGCTTTCACTGGTGGGACGGCCTCAAATTATGGGCCTGTCCCACATGGGTGATTTTTTGGGAGACTACAGGCGACTGCTGCAGAATTTTCAACATGTTGAGAATTTTTCAGCGACAGCAGTGGCAGATTTTGCAGTCGTTGTTTGATGTAGGTGTTGTCGTAGGTTGTCAACAGGTGTCGTAGGTAAATTCCATTAAAACTAGTCCCTGGCAGTCGCTTAAAGAGTCGACTAAGTGGGACAGGCCCATTACTGGTAATCATTTACATTAATATATCCGTGTAGGAAGGAGCTGCAAATGCTGGTTTATAGAGTAATAAACTAAACAATGATTAAATGTATGCAGTTTATTTGATCAGGTTTAACTTTTTTACCATTAAACTGAGAGTATTATGATTATTATTATGACCTTGATGGGGGACAGTAGTTGTAGAATTTTATGGAGACCAGAGGTACCAAGGTAATGGAAAACAAAGCATATTTTCATGGTCTGAAAATCTACGTGTACAAGGTGCGTTTTCCAATTTTAAGTAGAATTTATATTTCTTTAGTGCATTTAAAAGACAGAAATGAGCCTAGTTCTTGCCAACGGCTTAAAGGGCCGGTCCCACCAGCATGCGACCTGCATGAGGCAAGCGCGACCAAACCGGAAGCTGGGGCCGCGTGGAGGTCGAGTGAGTGACGTGAAGTTCGAGCGAAGTCCGCGCGTGACGTATGGCGGCAAGACGCTGCGTATGGCGTCAAGACGCTGCTCACGCCCATCGAGGCAGTGCGTACGGCGTCGAGGCGGCTGCGGGCCGGCAGGCCGTTGCAGCGCGGAATTTTTGAACAAGGTCAGTTTTTCGGAGCCCCGCGCGATGTCGGGCCCAGCTCCGCACAACTCCATACGGCTCCGACGATCGAAGTGCGACCGGCCCCGCGAGGCCATACGGCTCAAGTGATCACGTTAGGTCGTGCTTGCTGCATGGAGTCATGTGCTCGTGGGACCGGCCCTTAAGAGTGTAAAGGCAAAGGGAAAATGCGTATCAACCAACAGATCAGGAGGTAAGGCAGGAGTTCTCCAAAATCAATCTTCTTTTCTAAGAGCATAATTTCTGAATACTTATGAGAATGAGAATTCTGCAGCAAGGGCGTCTTTAATTTGGGAATGTGGAAATAAACTTTATTTTAGAAATTTTACAAATATTTACCAAGCTGCCAGAAACAAACCAAGAAAGCTGAAGCTTTGATTATATTTGTCTCCGTGCAATAAACAAATGTTGTTTTGATGGGTTTTTAAAATTTATCTTTCATTTACGAAGTGCATAAAATATATGGTTAACATCATGCAATAGAGTGGAGAAGTTGAAACACAAATTAAGGAAATAAAAACCACCTCACGGTGGGATGACTTGTGGAATTGGGGCAGCATTGTGCAAACACATCCATGCCCTTTGTTTGATGATATGATTTAGTTTGTCAGTAATAGTTGCATTCATTTTATCAGTTATTCAGAACAAATCTGAGATGTCATATGACGACAATAAACTGACCTTTGTGTGCCATTGTATGCCCATATTCCATTTAGTAAACAATGAAGACAAACTTACTGCATTCGATGCAGATATGGCGTATGTAAGTTAGCAATCATTTAACAACACCAAAGGTGGGGGTGTGCTACTGGGCTCTTGAATAATTCAGCTAAGTCCATGAAAATGTACCATGTTTTGAACAGTATGAATACTTTGTTAGTTGAGTGAGCCGGGAAAGTATATTATCTTAAAGGTAATCCTAATTAGATACAGCAATAAAAGTTGTGGGAGATTGCAAGACTCCATTTACACCTGATGCTGCCTCGGCAAAGCCAGCAGCATAATCAAGGACAAGTTGCACCCTGGCCACTCCTTCTCCTCTCACCCATCAGGCAGGAGGTATAGAAGTGTGAAAATGCACACATCCAGATTCAGGGACAGTTTCTTCTCAGCTTTTAGCAGGCAACTGAACCATCCAACCAACAACTAGAGAGCAGTTGTGAGCAATTATATTACAGTGCATTCAAAAAGTATTCAGACCCCTTCACTTTTTCCACATTTTGTTACGTTACAGCCTTATTCTAAAATGAATTAAATTCATTTTTTAAATCATCAATCTACACTCAATACCCCATAATAAAAAAGCAAAAACAGGCGTTTAGAAATTTTTGCAAAGTAATTAAAAAGAAATAACTGAAATATCACATTTACATAGGAAGGAGCTGCAAATGCTAATTTACACCGAAGATAGACACAAAATGCTGGAGTAACTCAATGGGACAGGCAGCATCTCTGGAGAGAAGGAATGGGTGACATTTCAGGTCGAGGCCCTTCAGGCCCATCAGAAGAAGCGTCACAACCCGAAAGGTCATCCATTCCTTCTCTCCAGAGATGCTGCCTGTCCCGCACATAGATGGATAATGATGCACAAGTAAGCAAAGGAGGCAAAAACTGGAAATGGTCACAAATAATATCAAATATATGTGAGGCAGGAATATTAGGAAGAGGCAGGAATATTGGGAACTAAACCTTATTCCCTTATGTATCTATACACTGTGAATGGATTGATTGTAATCATGTATTGTCTTTCTGCTGGTTGGTTAGCACGCAACAAAAGCTTTTCACTGCACATGTGACAATAAAGTAAACTGAAACTGAACTATCTTAAGATAAAGGAGAAGGAGCGGGTAGGGCTGCCTGTAGAAGCACATTCTTTGGTTAGATAGATATCTTGTTTACTAATATGATGTTGGATATATCTCATGTTTACTAGCATCTCTGGAGAAAATGGATAGGTGACATTTCGGGTGGGGACCAGAAACTTCACCTATCCATTTTCTCCAGAAATGCCGCCTGACCTGCAGAGTTACTCTCGCATTTGTTGTCGATCTTTGGTATAAACCAGCATTTTCAGCTTTTTTAAATTATATTTTATAAGAAATGTGTGAGGAAATATTATATAATAGAATTGTTCAGATAATAACTTGCGTGTGAGGAACTTATGTTGAGTTGCAAGAGAAGGGTTTGGGGTTTTCAGAAATACATGTCGCCACAAAGAAATAAAGTACAAAGAACACACACACAGGAGAACAGACGGCTTATCATAACATGGAAATGTTGATCTGAATAGGCTTAGCTTTGTTTGCTTTGAAGCAGCTATAACACTGTCAGATGTTGTATTTGGTTTAGTTTGGTGTTTAGAGTATAGGTTGTTAATGGGGTCTCTTCCCAGGACAGGCACCATTTGTCCTTTCTTTGTGACACATCTTTCAGCTCTGGTGTGTCATAAAGAGTGTTTATGGTTGGTTATGTTGGATCTTAGACAGCAAGGCTAGATAATAGTCTGTGATATGGTTTGTGCTGTTTAAATGTACTTATGTTGAGATAAGAGATAAGGCATAGATGATGATTGTGTGACCTTTGTATAAGGGTGATTTCTTATGTTTATAGAAAACTGAGAAAGTAACTCTGTTTTGATCTAAGTCAAACGATTGGGGTCTGCATATAGTAATCTTCCATTTGCTGTGTGGAATGCTATTAGTGAGGGTCGTAAAGAGGCCTTGCATTCCTTTCGTCCAGAGGTAGAAGGGGGAGGTTGTAATTCAGAATGAAACTAGACCTGAGCTTGGTAAGAAGCAATTATAATTTATCAAGTGTGACAAGTATGGCCTTTGTGTGCTTGGAGTTGGGAATTGTGTGATTAGAAATAACTTAAGTTTTTACCACTTTGTAAGAATGGGGCAAACTCATCTTTGTAATCCATAGGTAACTGTATTTTAACTATGTAGTTGTAGGGAAATTATTTGTGAAGTGTATTGTGTTTTCATTAGGATTGTAAGTATTAGACTTTGTTTAAATCTGAAGTTATAGAAATAACTTTCTTTTCCAAAAGTGAAAATATATGTTTTGTGTGTATGTATTGTGTGATTGCTGTATGATGTGTATTGTATATTCTGAGAGGAGGTCTCTCTGAATTGATTTTATATTTCTGTGGTTTTACTTCATTGAAATGAAATGATTTTGAGCAAAGAGGGTAAAGAAAACCACAGAGGAAGCAAGGGTTGTAAAGAGGCCAGAAAAGGGATAGTAATGTGACTACACGTGTTGTCAATCACTGGAAAGGATTTAGTTGATTGGTTAATGCAAATAAGCTATTGTATGGTTATCCATAATGATTGGCTAATATTTTGCCACACCTTCTGTACCATAATTGTCTAATACCTATAATAATGAGTTAAGTTTATACCAAATTTGCTAGCTCTTTAGACCTGCCCTGGAGCTTCCAGCTCTGTGTTAGAAGGTTTAAAGAATTATCCAGCGCTGTCAGAATAAAGAATCGATTTTAACAGCAATGGTTTGAATCAAGTTTTCTTGAATTAGACTGGCAAAAGAACTCAGTTTAACATGTGGATTAGGTGGAAGGTGTGCGTCTCACAATTCAGACTTGCTAGAGATACCTGTGGAACTCCAAACCCTTGGTTTGACTGTGTACGGGTGGCCACAAAGGGGGCTAACATGATCAAGGAGCTGAAAAGTAAATATAAACAGGGATCTTGGACTAGATTGGTAGTGTGACCCCAGGCTAGCATAATATTGAGATGTAAGTGTTTATCTGTTTCATGTTCTTTGAATAAATATTATAGTGTGTACCATTTCTCAATTTTCTGATCATTTACTTACCGACAGCTAGATGGAGGTGGGCAATTATTGGTGGGCATGTGGTTCCTGGATGATACTTTACCTCTCCAGAGCTAGCATGAAGCAAGCCAATGAGTGGCTATGGAACATTTTGATGGGACATGATCAACCAAGGTCATCGTTCATTTCGGTACAAGGACATGGGTAGGAAAAGAATGTCGCCCTCAGTATAAACAACTGAGAGAGATTATTAAGCATTGCCTAATGTTGTAATATCTGAATTATCCCAGAGCCACGTGATAGTGAAAGCAGAAATAAGAGGATAGTGGAGGTGAACAAGAGGCTACTGAGAAAGTGCAGGAGGCAGGGTTCAGGATAGCTGAGGGAATTGAGAAAGTTCTTGAGAATGTGGGATTTGTATGGCAACACCCGGGCCAATATCTTGGTTGTTGTTGTTGTTAAAGGGGAGAATATAATTAGCTCGGCCGTGAGACGGGAAACGGAGTGCATTCAGAATGGATGATAGAATAAGATGGGAAGGTAACTTTTCAGGACAGAACAAATGAAGGCTAACTAATAGGCAATTTAGGAGATTAGCAGTTCTAAACAGGGTTTTTCTCCCACTGTATAAGGCTGAGTTGGTACTCACTGACACAACAGACACTAGACAATAGATGCAAGAGTAGGCCATTTGGCCCTTCGTACCAGCACCGCCATTCAATGTGATAATGGCTGATCATCCACAATCAGTACCCCGTTCCTGCCTTCTCCCCATATCCCCTGACTCCGCTATTTTTAAGAGCCCTATCCAGCTCTCTCTTGAAAGCATCCAGAGAACCTGCCTCCACCACCCTCTGAGGCAGAGAATTCCACAGACTCACCACACTCTGTGAGAAAAAGTGTTTCCTCGTCTCCGTTCTAAATGGCTTACTCCTTATTCTTAAACTGTGGCCCCTTGGCTTAAAGATGCCCAATTCATAATTCCAAACACAAGGAGGGAATGGGGTTTCAATATTTGGTTTATTGGGTTATTTGGGTAACTTTTTGGTTATGGTTACTTATGTTATGTTGAAAATGAATATTGAAAACGGTTTCTAATTTAGATTGAGTTCTTGAGATTCAACCTCCTATCTGCACCTCATTTATTTTATTGGATAATCATTTGCAGACTTCATTGTACACTAGACAATATTCCAGGAATCATTTTGATAGTAACCATATATCAGGCAAGAGTGATCGCAATGTGCTCAGTGACAACAGCAAGGAATGTAAACCATTTGGGCTTCTGTTTGGGCTTCATTTCAATTTGGATAGCAAGGCACACTCACTCATTGATTAATAGGATGCAGATCCATTATACTTTCAATTTCCACACAGAACAAATCAGGGAGTTAATTCTGAAATGGATTACGTATTCAGTAGGACATATACATTTGAATGCCCTGACGGACTTTAACGAACGCAACATTTTCATTGGGCCCTGTCGCTTTCCATTTAGATATCCTTTAGCCACTTTTGTGGCCTTGTACTGTGGGAGATGACACCGATTTAAAAATAATTCACCACATAGTGTGTGTGAGCGCACAAGTGCATGTGTGTGTAAATGTATTTATAATATTGAACAAATAATTGCTGAAACGTGGAGCTTGAATTCTAGTTAGGCTGTTGCTTGATATTTGAGCTAATCCTGTATTCACATCAAAATATTGATATAGGTTTCTGTTTTATGTGTGTATATATATGAATGCAAATGTATCGACACTTATTGCAGAGTGATGTTGCTGACATTACACAGTTCTATTTACGCCAGAGAGGACAATGTTTTTTTTTCCCTTTGATGCATCCACACATATTTTAACTATTTTCATATTTAATTCTGTCCTGAAAAAAATCTAAAATAAGTTATTGGCAATAATCATCCGTATTAAATAAATGTTAAAATAAGACTATTGTATTTTTGAAGTGTGTTTATATATGTATCATTTTTTCTATAGAGAAGGCAAGTGAAGCGGGTTTATTTCAACTACAACTTACACCTTAATTTGGACTGCCATATTTTCACCTTCATAAACACTGAGACTGGGATTTCTCTGCTCCTGCTATGGTAATTTTGTATTTTTGGACATCTATTCATTGTGACATGTAAAATATGCTACATAAACATGTTCTTGTAATAGTGTACTGTATAATACCATTTATAAGTTCTGTCTAATAATTAATACAACTTTTTTATTAATTTATTTGTTTAGATCACTGGTAACCTAGCAATTAACATCACCCATTCCTTCTCTCCAGCGATGCTGCCTGTCCAGCTGTTTGTGTTTATCTTCGGTTTAATCCAGCATCTGCAGTTCCTTCCTACACAACCTACCATTTATTGCTGATTTCTAATTCCCTTTGAATTTAAACTCTGATATCACTGGCTGGACTCTTTCAAAGGGCCTGGCATGGAAGGGGCAACTGTATTGGTGGGTTTGCTGTTACATATAGTCATATGGAGGCTAAATGGAATATAGTGGCCGATTTCCTTTTCTGAACAACTGGATTTGGTTTTGCAACAATCTGTAGCTTTGTGCTTGTTATTCGTAATGAGTAGCTTTAAGAAAAATATCTTGATTATTACCTGAATTATAACTTCCAGACGCAGAACAGCATTGTTAAACTTGAAGGAAAAAAATGATGCACCTGGAAGGCACTTACATAAAACTTAACAGTGTATCATTCACAAATTATCAAGCCGATATCTTAGGTTATTATTCAAAAAACTGGGAAACACAGCAAATGAATTAGATTTTTTTAAAGTACGACAATTTTGTAATTTGACCACATAATTTAAGTTTAAAATCACTGCATAATAAAATGTTTATTTGTACAAATTTACCAATGCATTAATATGACTCGTTGCACGAGCCTTGGCTGGCAATTTGTCTATTTCTGACATAATTTTTGACAATGGCTTAACTTAATTATTATTATTAAGTTTTACTGCTTTAAGTTATTATTTATTATCCAATTCTGCTGTTGGCTTTTGTGGAGGTTCCAGTATGTTAGAGATTCCTGTCATCTCTGGAAATGCTAGGTTTTCCCACTCCACTCTTTTTCCTGATGCTCATCCCTCAACTATTTCTCATCCTGCAAGTTTTACACAAATCAGAATCACAGTGTCACGACAATTAACCCCCCCCCCCCCCCCCCCTTCTCCCCATATCCCTTGACTCCACTAGCCCCTAGAGCTCTATCTAACTCTCTCTTAAATTTATCCAGTGACTTGGCCTCCACTGCCCTCTGTGGCAGGGAATTCCATAAATTCACAACTCTCTGGGTGAAAAAGCTTTTTCTCACCTCAGTTTTAAATTACTTCCCCTTTATTCTAAGAATTTATTCTAAGAATGCTCGGGTTCTAAGTTGTCATTTTCCTGATACAAAGCTGAGCAGTCCCACATTGATGTGTAGAAACAAGGAAGCAACGAAGTTACTCATTATCCAACCAGCAGATGCTGGTCCACACAGTCGGAAAAAGCATCTTGACCCGAAACGTCACCTACCCATGTTGTGTTGAGATGCTGCCCAACCGACTGAGTTACTGCAGCACTCAGCACACACAACTCTTTGACACTCTGTGTCGTTTTGAATCCTACAATTTAGGCTTACTCTTTTTTTAAATCTTTAAAATTGCAATAGGATGGAACTTGTCACAGTTATTGAAAAGCAATTTTTCACAACATTTCCATCAGTCAACGGCCAAAATAATTTTGTCAATTCATGAACCAGTTTCAAAGCTAAACTCCACTGCAGTTTTGTTACTTTCCTGCACCTCATGAAAGATGTTTTACTGAGCCTTGTCTTCCACTCTCCTCCTCCCCGGTTTTCTCTCTCCACGGCACCTTTGTGTATAGCCATGCTGTTTCTAAAGTTCACAGCTTCCTGGCTATCCTCGAGCCCCCTCACCCATTGCCCCCTCCGCTACTAATCCAGCCTTCTCTACCTCAGGTGCTCCTTACGGCTAACAAACAATCTCAACGTGCTCCATGCAATCACACGAGCCTCCATGTCAAAACCTGAAATACAAACTAAAATACTGGAAATACTCACCAGGTAGGCAACACCCTAGAAAGAGAAACAAAGTTAATGATTCTGAAATAAACATTGACTCAGTTGCTCTTTACATAGCAAAGGGCCGAGCTATTGAGTGTTTACCACGGCAAGTCAAATTTCACTACACCAAATGTCATTTGTACCTTTGTACCTTTGTACCTGCTCTTCTTTTTACCTGAGCCTCCTCCGGCTCTTCTCAAAAGTGTGAAAGCAAATTTAAAATGTGTTTGCAAGAACAGTAACAGCATGGTATCATTGAAATTTTGCGACTAAGAAGGAAATCTGCTTAGGAGTCCAATGGTACATACGGGCTGCCAAGAGATTGGCTAATGAGTACTTTCTTTCCAGTAACATTTATAGTGCTTCTAATGAAGTAATCATTGTGTTCGATTATTACACATGACTGTTGCCTTGTAGTGCATAGTTATTGGACCCGAGCCTCAAATTTCAATATTGAAGTCTGGATAGAGAGCGGTCAGATTGGGATAGTTAGTTCAAGAAGGAACTGCAGATGCTGGAGAATCGAAGGTAGACAAAATTGCTGGAGAAACTCAGCGGGTGCGGCAGCATCTATGGAGCGAAGAATTTGTCCGAGTATAATATTGAAGTAAACACGCTGTCCCCCATTGAACTAACTATCCCAGGGTTTTGGCCCGAAACGTTGACTATTTCTTTCACTCCATAGATGATGCAGCACCTGCTGAGTTTCTCCAGCACTTTTGTCTACCTGGCATAGTTAGTTCAATGGGGGACAGCGTGTTTACTTCTCAATTATACTCGGACAAATTCTGGTGTAGCAGAGGATTGGAGTCTTCCTCCATATCCAGCCCCATCAAGGGAATGTGTTTCCCAATAGTTCTCAAATGCAATAAAAATATTGATGTGTGTGGCCATTTCTAAATAGAGCTTTAACAAACTGAGAGTTGGAATGAATTCATTAGAAACCATTATGTTGCACATATATACCATATACATCGTATTTTTGCAAAACTTCCATTCCTGTAATTTTTCCCCACACCTTTATTCTGGGCTGTTGATCAACTCTGAATTTAATCACCTAACGACCATGTTCAAATTGGAGGTCAGACACATTTTTTCAGGAAGATTTATTCAGGAAGATTTATGGGGCAGATTGGTAAATGTTGTTCATATGCACTTTAGCTAAACCTTTAACAAGTTTCCACAGGACAATAAACAATAGGTGCAGGAGTAGGCCATTCGGCCCTTCCAGCCAGCACCGCCACTCAATGTGATCATGGCTGATCATTCCCAATCAGTACCCCGTTCCTGCCTTCTCCCCATATCCCCTGACTCCGCTATCTTCAGGAGCCCTATCTAGCTCTCTCTTGAAAGTATCCAGAGAACCTGCCTCTGAGGGAGAAAATTCCACAGACTCACAACACTCTGTGTGAAAAAGTGTTTCCTCATCTCCGTTCTAAATGGCTTACTCCTTATTCTCAAACTGTGTGTGACCCCTGGTTCTGGACTCCCCCAACATCGGGAACATGTTTCCTGCCTCTAGCGTGTCCAAACCCTTAATAATCTTATATGTTTTAATAAGATCCACTCTCATCCTTCTAAATTCCAGAGTGTACAAGCCCAGCTGCTCCATTCTCTCAGCATATTCAAGTGTGAAAGATGTGAACAAATGGGATCCATGGAGAGTTTACAAATGTAATATAAAATTAGCTTGGTGGGAGGAGGCAGAGTATAAGAGGAGAGTTGTTTTTCCAGATTGGAGGCCTGTGACCAGTGGCGTATGCAGGGATTAGCACTAGGCTTTTGTTGTATATCAGGGTATTAATGACTCGCTGAGAATGTATGTGGCATGTTTGGTAGGTTTGCAGATGACAGCAACATGTACGGTATAATGGACAGTGAAAAAAGTTTTTAAGATTAGAACATGGCATGGTGGCGCAGCGGTAGAGTTGCTGCCTTACAATGCCAGAGTCCCGGGTTCGATCCTGACTGTGGGTGCGGCTTGCACGGAGTTTGTACGTTCTCCTTGAACATGAAGGTTTTCTCTAAGATCTTCGGTTTCCTCCCACACTCCAATGACGTACAGATTTGTAGGTTCATTGGCTTGGCATAAATGTATATTGTCCCTAGTGTGTGTAGGATAATGTTAATGTGTGGGGATCGCTGGGCAGTACAGCCTCAGTGGGCCGAAGGGCCTGTTACCGCGCACTTTGTCTCTAAACTAAACTAAACAGGATACCTATAATCTGGCAAAGTGAGCAAAGGAATGGTAGATGGATTTAGGAAGTTAAACAGAGCAGGTTATATTCGATGAATGATTGTTGAACATGAGGCCTACTGATACAAGCTCACAGTTGCATTATTGCAAATTGATAACAAGATGGACAGAGTGGCAAATAAGATTTGTGGCACCCTGTACTTGGAGTATTGTGTTTTGTACTGGTCACTACACTATGAGAATGATGTGAGTCACCTAAATAGGGTTCAGAAAAGAATCGCAAGGATATTGCCTGGACTGGAAGGCTTAAGCTGTTCGGAGAGATTGGACAGGCTGTGGTCCCTGGAGCACCGGCGACTCAACACTGATGTCATGATAGAGATATATAAAATTCATGAGTGACATAGACAAGGCCTGTTTCTCACAGACGACGGGCCTGTAAAATGAGACAGCTTAGGTTTACGATGAGAGGGAGGATGTTTCAAGGAGATCTGAGGGGTAAATGTTTCACAGAGCAGTTGATATTTGGAATGAGATGGCAGAGATGCTAATGGAGGCAGGAACAGTACAACATTATAGAGGCATCAGCATGGGTACTTGCATGAGCAAGGCATAGAGGGACATAGAAACATAGAAACATAGAAAATAGATGCAGGAGTAGGCCATTCGGCCCTTCGAGCCTGCACCGCCATTCAATATGATCATGGCTGATCATCCAACTCAGTATCCTGTACCTGCCTTCTCTCCATACCCCCTGATCCCTTTAGCCACAAGGGCCACATCCCTCTTAAATATAGCCAATGAACTGGCCTCAACTACCTTCTGTGGCAGAGAGTTCCACAGATTCACCACTCTCTGTGAAAAATGTTTTTCTCATCTCGGTCCTAAAAGACTTCCCCCTTATCGTTAAACTGTGACCCCTTGTTCTGGACTTCCCCAACATCAGGAACAATCTTCCTGCATCTAGCCTGTCCAACCACTGAAGAATTTTGTAAGTTTCTATAAGAACCCCCCTCAATCCTCTAAATTCTAGCGAGTACAAGCCGAGTCTATCCAGTCTTTCTTCATATGAAAGTCCTGACATCCCAGGAATCAGTCTGGTGAACCTTCTCTGTACTCCCTCTATGGCAAGAATGTCTTTCCTCAGATTAGGAGACCAGAAGGAAGTAATGCCTATGTTGTTATGCATTGGTATAGATAGGCACTGTGGTCAGTATAGATATAGTTGGCCAAAGGGTGTGTTTCTATGCTGTACAACTCTATAATCAATTCTCAATAAACCAAGCAGTGGAAATTAATTACATTGCTCTGTCTGGCCTTAATAGGTTCTGCCTCATTCACATTATAGCTTGATTAACCAGAATCAAACTGTTTTGTGGAAGATAAATGGTTGACAAACTCAGTAATTTGAGGCTGTAACCAGCAGAGTTGAAAATTTGGAAATGGTGGATTTCATTTCCTTGGAAGGCTATAGTAAGGTGCCAAACAAGGTTATTCCAATATATCAGGAACAATCGGAAAAGAGATCACATTGAGGGAGCTGGTTGCACACAATGGGCACTACAAGAATCAGCACTTGTCCTTGGCTACTTACAGAATGATTGTGTGTGAGTCAAACAAGTGGAGAATAGCCATTGCTACAATTGATGCTGCTCGGTGAAAATATGCCACAAGGAAGAAGCAATGAGGGATGTAGACAAGATAAGGGCTTGTCAGCCAGGTGGAGTGCAGCACCGATGTACATAGGTTTCATTCGGCCCATCAAGTCTCCTCCACCATTCAATCATGGCTGATCTATACTTCCCTCAACCCCATTCTCCTACCTTCTCCCCACAGCCCCTGACACCTTTGCTAATCATCTCCACCTTAAAAATATCTATTGACTTGGCCTCCACAGCCTGTGACAATGAATTCCACCGATTCACCACTCTCTGACTAAAGAAATTCCTCCCCATCTCCTTTCTAAATATATGTTCTTTTATTCTGATCCTAGAGTCTCCCACTAGTGGAAACATCCTCGCTACATCCACTCTGTCCGGGCCCTTCACTATTCAGTATGTTTCAATGAGACCTCCCCTCATCCTTCTAAACTCCAGCGAGTACAGACCCAGGGCTCAAACCTCATTATATGTTAACCCACCCATTCCTGGGATCATTCTCGTGAACTTCCTCTGGATCCTCTCCTCTGATATGGGGCCCAAAACCATTCACTATGCTGTGTAAATTGGCCCATCTTCTGGCCACAAGCTGATGTCACGTTTGATGTCACGTGCTTGCTGAAAAAGTGGACGTGCAATAATCCTGTTACATGCATTTAACCCACATTGAACGACAGTTTAGCAGGAAACTACTACAATTGACAAGGAATAAAAAGACACAGGGTTACATAAGATGAATCATGCAGTGACATTTATCTTTATACTTTAATGTTTTTCTGCAAGCACCATGCAGCTAGCATATTAAGATTGCAAGCCAGTTTTTTCCTTTTAAAATCAAATCAAAAATCCTGTATTCCTTATTTGTCACCCTTCACTGAAAGTATTGGACCACACAGTGTGGTAATTTGATTTAAGAAACTATTAAATGTATATCTTTAGTATTTTTTGTGGAAGATCAATGTTTAGTAGAGTTTTTAGTATCCAGAGCCATCGTAAGGTTGCCAGTTTGCTCCAGGAATAGGATGAATTATGTGAAATGTTATTTAACATAGAGATAGGCAATGTAAATTTGACAAAGGAGCAGTCGAAGCTCAGTTCAAGGATGTAACCTTATTGCAATGCATGATGTAATGTAATTGATAAGTGTACATAGTTTAGCAGTATTAAAGCTTTGCATTTTAAATGACAGGACTGTGAAAGTGATACAATAACAGCAGTTTAAAAGGTTACTGCATGTTCTAGATAATTGTTTCTGCATTCCTCAGCAGCCTCGCTATGTGCCTTCCAATAGCAGATGGTGGAGACTCTTATAAAACAAGAAAAACAAGGAAAGCAGAAAGAATATTGTCAGAAATCCTAATCCAAACACAAGATATTCAAGTTGGTATTCAACACATTTATATAACTATTTAACATTATTATTGTGGCAATTGTCTTTATTTTATTGTATGTTCTTTATTTTTGTTTAGGATAAAGTGAACAAGAGAAACCCATCTTGTCAGGTAAGTGTCAACTAAACTATGCTGATGTTGACTTAATAGTACATCAGTGAGAAATATTGGGCCAGAATTTCCTATCAGCAATGAGGTGCTAAGACTAACAGAAAATTGACAGTAAAAGCCAAAATGTGCCATTTTGCTGAATCCCCTGAACCTCATTGGAGAGACGTTCCAATAGACAATAGGTGCAGGAGTAGGCCATTTGGCCCTTCGGCCCATTCAATGTTATCATGGCTGAGCCTTGAATGTGGAAATACTTTCAAAGGTGTACGTCAGAACACGTCTCATCCATGCAACAGCCAAACATAATTATTTGATAACCAGCTAAACCACAATACCCATCCAAGCTAGTTGTCAAACCTTATTTAAAAACTGTGAATGTTTGTGGATGCCCCTGATATTCAAAAATATTGAAATCAAACGATTGCATTCAGTTTTATTTGCATTCAAATTATTCTAATCCATAAACAAATAAATGACTGAAACATGCTATTAGTTCACTGGCATTTATGATATTTCTTACATTGTAGGTGAAAGGAACATTTTAAATATTCCCCCTCTTTGTCTATTTGTAATCTTTGATGTCTTTTTGCTGCCCCTGAAAACTAGGCTGAAATGTCAGTCACAAAGCCCTTTTTGGCCATAATAATATGGATTGTCTAATATTTGGTCTCCATCTCTCCCCAACCCAGTTTGTGGCAACCCCTAGTTGCTCAGAATGACTTGCTTTCTCTCCAGTTCAGTGGTTACTAAGCTGGCTGATGTAGCTAATGTAAAATCTACAAGTGAGCAGGAGATACTTGAAATGTATGTAGGCTGATGTGATACTTCCAGCACTTTGACCAAATGCTCCCAGCAAAGAACCTCTGGGCTCGCAGTGTTTTCAGCAATTTCAGTGTTTTCAGCAGTATCTTCATTTTGATCTTTCAAGGCCAGGATTTTCCATGAGTAGGTTAGAATGTTGCATTTTTTCCAAGATTACTTTGAGGTAATGCTTGCATTTGACCGCAACTCACTTGCTGTGAGGATGCTTGGAATTGAGTGACTATTTGCTCAGTGCCGCCTGTAGTAGCCATTTAGCTTAACTCAGTGTGTTATAAACTATAACCAGTTGCCATTAAATTTTATCCACCTGTAATTATGTGGGTGGGATTTTTACGTAGTTGGAGGCGTGTTTGAGGCTGGGGTTCCCGCACAGAAGCGCTAGTAGTTTTAGTGTGAGTTGGAGGAAGTATGGGGAAGGTACAAATTTTGACCATGCACAAGTTTGACTAGGAGTAAGATCAAAATGTACTTAAACAAGAAGAATTCTGGATGAATATCTCACTGTTTTTACTATGACAATAAAGGAACTATTAATTATGAGACTATTTTGAAGATTTATCTTTCGAAGGCATTGTAAATGTAAATGTAAATGGACACATTTATCTGTTTTGTAGTAAATGCCTACTATTTTCTGTGTGCTTAAGCAAAGCAAGAATTTCATTGTCCTATACAGGGACAAATGACAATAAACTCACTTGAACTTGAACTTGAAATGTCTCGTGGAGAGATCATGGATGAGTAACAAAACTATCCCCTTACCCCTGTCTTCAATCATAGTGGGTCGAGGAAAGATTCCTTGAACAATATAAAAATCTGCAATTACACCGACCTTTAAATGCACTTCTCACTCATTTTAATTCTCCAGGATAGGATATTACATTATGTATGGTGGTTAAAATATATTTAAGATTGATATACAAGATCATAACTATGGGACACACAGTAACTCAGCAGCTCAGGCAGCATCTCCGGAGAACATGGATATGTGATTTATCAGGGCAAGACACTTTTTCACACCTCCTTCAGATCTTCTCCAGAGATGCTGCCTGACCTGTTCAGTTACTCCAGCACTTTGTGTCCTTTTTTGCATTAACCAGCACCTGCAGTTCTTTCTACAGATCATAATTATGACTGATTTAACCTGTGTTAGTATAACTGCAGTTGCTGGAGTAGCTGATTTCACCTTTTTTTAAAAACTCTTTTTTTGTCAGTTCCCGTGTTTCATGAATTTATGAAATGTAAATTTACTGAGATGTCTGCACTGAATAGTAGTATATGTCTGGTATATTTTGTTATCTTCAGCTACCGATTGTACTCCTACTCATTTGCTACCCTATCGCACTACACCTCATTTGCATTCACTCTATCTCACTTGCCCATGAACTGTTCCAGTCTTCACTCTCAATTCTCCTTCCCCCCACAACATATGTTTCCATCAGTTGGTAAACAAAATTAATTTGAACAAGCTATAGAAATAGTTGTAGTACCTGATTCTTGAAAAATAAACTCCTGATAGAATTTTGCATACATGTTATGCCTCAAAGTGAAAATAAAGAGTTACTTCACAAATTGGATTTAGAAGAATGACATTTTATTTTAATTTAGAATTTGCAGCTAAGCATAAGTATTTGCCTTTTCCCAGTGCCGTTTAGACTAATTGGAACCTTGATACACTTTATCACAAATTTTATTGTCTCATAAAATAGTAAAACTGATTTTTTAGGTATCCGATGAACATGAGAACGTTTATATCAATGTATTAATTAGAAATGTGGACATAAGAATGTATAATGGAAGGTTGACAGGAATTATAACTAGGCACAGATATGGATCAACAAAGGATGAGTGGCAAACATAGTGAAAAGACAATGAGAGTTGAAGAAAACAAGGGAATTAAAGGTTCAAAGGTTCTTTGTAGTCACATACACCAATAGATGCAGTGAAATGTGTGTTGCCAACGCAGCACATAAAAAGGAAAACAACATCACAATAATAAAGACATTTAACATAAAAAACATCCCCCCATAATGGTTCCCACTGTGAGGGAAGGCACCAAGTCCAGTCCCCATCCCCTTGTCCACCCATAGTCGGGCCTATTGAGGCCTCCGCAGTCGCCGCTACGGAGGCCCGATATTCCAGGCCGTTCCCGCTGGATGATGGCGCTCCGGCGTCGGGAGAATCTTGTGAAGAGTCTTGTGGTAATGGGCCTATTTATATTCCAATGGAGAGATCATGATCTTCATGTATTTGTTGGCAGATCCTAGCCCAGAAAATGTATGTAAACAAATTAATCATTTATCACAAATGAATTTAATATTTTGCGAATGGATGCAGATTGGTTATAGCATGAAAGAGAGGGCTCTCAAAGATTCTACTACTGTTTCACTCTTGCTTGCACCCATTGCAAATGCCTGTGTTCTTAAAATAAATCCCTTTTTCATAATTATCTATAAAGATATTTTACCTGTAAAGATTGGTCTTGGTAACGGCAAGATCTCCAATGCTATGCATCCATGGTTATAAACGACTAATTTAATAATATTTTAAATCATAAGTGCGCAGGATTTAAATGTCCAACACACTACAAAGCCAACATTTTCTTCCTTTCTATCACTTTAGTCATAACCACAATCAAGTTGCAACCCCACTTATCCATAATTGACTCCAATTATTTCAACAGTAACCACCTTGTACAATGTTTGACATTCATTTGGCACTACCTCAATTTTGATTCTACCAAATTCTTATTGCCTGGAGATATGCATTAAATTGATTACTAGTTTAATACCTAACAGTACATTACCATGAAACGTCATATACTTGTACATAATTATTAGTATTCTCTTCAATTCACATGATTTACGAGTACTAACAAATTCACTTTCACATTAAACAATATTTTCCACTCTGTTTACAACCTGACGATGTCTCACATTCTCCATTCATTTAACAACTACCTAACGCTTTTAAAATCTAATGAATCTCATCCATGAGCCATTGATTCAAATATAAGAAAATGTTGAAATGGATTAGTTTGTTCCAAAAGATTGCTAATGTGAGAAATGTAAGAGTAGATAGACTTGTGTGTGTAGACGATAATGCCTTTTCCATCTCCTGTCCACTGCTCGAGTGAAGGCGGTGATACAGATTGCTATTGTGAGCTGTTTTGCGCCCCATATCTGAGGAAAGATGTGCTGGCGTGAGAATATCCCAGGAATGATTGGGTTAACATTTGATGATCGTTTGAAGGGACTGGTCCTGTACTCACTGGAGTTCAGAAGGATGATGGGGTAACTCATTAAAACTTACCAAATAGTGAAAGTCCTGGATAGAGTGAATTTGGAGAGGATGTTTTCCAAATGGGAGAGTCTAAGACTAGAGGCTATGGCCTCAGAATAAATGGATGTACCTTTAGAAAGGGGATGAGGAATTTCTTTAGTCAGAGAGTTGTGAATCTGTGGAATTCATTGCTGCTGACGGCTGTAAAGGCCATCAATTAATATTTTTAAGGCGGAGATTAACAGATTCTTGATAAATAACGGTGCAGGGGTTATGGAGAGTTAGCAGGAGAATGCTGTTGAGAAGCAAAGAAAGATCAGCCATGATTGAATGGTAGTGTAGACTTGATGGGCTGAATGACCTAATTCTGCTCCTTGAACTTATGAACCTCTGCAAAACTATTTACTGTCACCACATTAAATAAAATTATGATTTCCAAAAATAGAATATACTATTTATTGAATATTGTTATGTTGGTAGAATTATATGTAAACCATTAAAATTGCACATGAAATTAAAGGGGTTGGTGTACAACCAGGACATTTTAAATGAAAAATCCTGACATGCATTGTCATTGAAGTTCTTTCTTTTCACTTAGGAAATGTTGTTATACACTCCTGAAGATGTAACAGTAAGTATTAATCACCATAACACCCTCTTTGTACTATTAAAATAAGCTAATGTTCATACCGTTGGGTAGCTTGCAAACCAATGGTATGAATGCTGAATTCTCCGATTTTAGGTTTCTCATCATGCTATTTAATGTGCATGGACTCGTCAGGGAACGGATGACTGGACATATGGAAATCAGGCTTGACAAATGATCTGAAACATTTTTAAAGCATTTTTCAAAGTTGTTCCAGAACATAGCTAGATATAACAGAACAGCACAGGAGTAGGTCCTTTGCCCCACAATGTTTGTGCCGAACATGATATCAAATTCTGCTGCTCCATTCTGTCTGCACATAATCCATATTCTTCCATTCCCAGTATATTGTGATGTTTATTTAAAAGCCTCTTAAACTCCACGCTTGTATCAGCTTCCACCACTACCCTTTGCAGTGTGTAAAAATAAAATGTTCCCCATAATTCTCCTTTCAACTTTCCTCTTAAACTTTAATGCCATGATTCTGACTGTCTATCTATATATTTATCCATATTATATCTCATAATTTTATCATAATAATAATATTATAATAATAATAATAATAATAATAATAATATCTTTTATTGTCATTGCACAGAGGTACAATGAGATTTGGAATGCAACTTCCATCCGATGTAATAACTTAATTAACTAAAAATGTAGACACCCAGAGAAACAAGATTAAAAAAAACCCAGTTAAAGCAGTCTAACGTGCAAATGTGTCTGTGCCGGGTCGATGTGCGACGTGACCATCCGAGGGAGACAGTTCATGGGGGGGGGGCACTCAGCAGGGCCGGTTCAGAGCCACTATAGCTCTGGGAATGAAGCTGTTCCTGAGTCTGGAGGTGCGGGCGTAGAAGGCCTTGTAACGTCTGCCGGAAGGTAGAAGTTCGAACAGTCCATTACAAGGGTGTGAGGAATCTTTATGGATGCTGATGGCCTTCCTGAGGCACTGTGTATTGTAGATGCCCTCCAAGGCTGGTAGCGGTGTCCCAATTATATTCTGCGCTCAGTGGACGACACGCTGAAGAGCTCTCCTCTCCGCCTCCGTACAGTTGAGATACCACACAGAGATGCCATACGTTAGGATGCTCTCTGTGGTGCAGCGGTAGAAGGTTGCCAGCAGCTGTTGAGGTAGACCAGTCTTTTTCAATGTTCTCAGGAAGAACAGTGAAGATATAAAGTTCTATCATGTTTCCCCTTGGCCTACAATGCTCCAGAGAAAGCAATCCAAATTGGTCCAACCTCTCTTTATAACTAATATCCTCTAATCCAGGTAGCATTCTGGTAAACCTCTTCTGCACCTTCTCCATAACTTCCACATCCTCACATTCCATACACCTTCTTTACTTGTGTTGCTACTTTTAGGGAGATATGGACTTGGATCTCAAGATCCCTCTATATCAATGCTGTAAAAGATCCTGCCACTAACTAGATACTTACATTTGACCTATCAAAGTGCAACAACTCACATTTACATAGAACAGTACAGTATAGCACAGGAACAGGCCCATCGGCCCACAATGTCCGTGCTGAACATGATGTTTTGTTAACCTTATCTCCCCTGCCTGGACATGATAGCTCTCCATTTGCTGCATATCCACGTACATATCTGAAAGTCCCTTAAATAACAGTATCATATCTGTACAGCTTAAAATCCGTCTACCACATCTATGCGTATATCTGTAACCAATCTATATCCTCCTACCAGACTGCAATAAATAATAAACAGTTTTACGGTATGTATTAATGACTTGATACAGTGTATAATCCATTAGTTTAATTATGGGTAGAGTTTGCATGTATATTTGATGAAATGAAAATACTATAGCAAGTGTAGGTAGAGTGATAAGGTATAGGTTACAGGAGAAAATAGGCATTTGTGACTAATGCAGAAATCATCTTACAGACAGTTCTCAGGAACACAAACTTAATGTAATCTAGGGACTGCCTGCACCAACCCTTTTAATATAATGCGTCGACATTTAAAACAAATAGCTGCTTCTTGGGTGGAAATTGTCTGGAACAAATATCCTGTTTGTGTGAAATGTGGTGGCCTGAACTTTGTGGCACCCTTGTGGTTAATGAGAGAAAGGTGACCATGAAGTCAAAATATTTAACGTTCATAATTATCTTGTGACATGCCCTTTTGATTTTTAAACGGCACATAGATTATCAAAGGTAGAATAATGTTCCAAGCATCTCTAATAGGGTAAATCTAAAGCTCATTCAGCATTAAAGGGCAGCTTGTTCTACATCAAACCTGATTTCATATCACCAGTCACGGTAATACCACATTTAATTTGTCAACATAATTTTGCATCATCTGATGATTATTTTTCATTGTGTGAAACATTTTTTAAATTGTTTTTGCTGCATAATGCTGTGAAAATTGTTTCTTCTTTATTAGGTTAGTTTGTGTTTCCACTTCAAGCACCAGAATAGCCGTTTATTTTTGCATGAAAAATATGTGTGTGTTCCATATTGATTTGGTCCCAATGTAATGGCCTGACATGATATATAGAAACATAGAAAATAGGTGCAGGAGGAGGCCATTCGGCCCTTCGAGCCAACACCACCATTCATTGTGATCATGGCTGATCGTCCCCTATCAATAACCCGTGCCTGCCTTCTCCCCATATCCCTTGACTCCACTAGCCCCTATCTAACTCTCTCTTAAATCCATCCAGTGATTTGGCCTCCACTGCCCTCTGTGGTGAATGCCAAGTGAATGATTTCAACTCCTATACATTTAGTGATGTTTCCCAAGCTTTTCTTTGTACCGGTATATTTCCAAACTACAAGAATTCTAATTTGGCTGGATCTGAATTCATTTGGCATCAACTTATTTAGATATTCTTGAATTTAAATATCCACCTACTTCAGATTAATTTTATTCAGCATTGAAGTCAAGTTATATAAAAGTAGCCGTGGTATTATTTAATAAGAATATACTTTATACCTCTTCTCAAAGCCTTGGCTTGGATGATAGATCAACAGCACCACAGTAATCCTAAGTAGGTAGAATTGGCTGCCTAAATACTATTGTAGATTTCCTGACTCCACTGACTTGTGCTTAATTTAATATTGAGGTAGTCACCAATATACTACAGCAGGAAGAGGTTGGACAGACTGAGACTTTATTCCTTGGAGTGTAGGAGACTGAGGGGTACTCGAGGTATCTAAATCTAAATGTTATTAGTTATTTAAGTTATGACATCGGATGGAAGCTGCATACCAAATCTCGTTGCACATATGTGCAATGACAATAAAATATATTATTATTATTATTATTATTATAGAGTATAAAATCATGAGGGGCAAAGAGAGCGTAAACACGCATACATTTTATCCCAGGTTTAGGGAATCAAGAACTAGAGGGCAAAGCTTTAAGATGAGAGGGGAAAGATTTAATAGGAAATTGAGGGGCAATGTTTTTACACAGAGTGTTGGGTATATGGTATGAGCTGCTGGATGAACTGGCTAAGACAACTATAATAACAACATTTAAATGTCTGTGGACAGATACATGGATAGGGATGGTTTGGAAGGATATGGGTCAAACGCAGGTAAATGGGCTGGCTTCTTGGTCGGCATGGACAGTTTGGGCTAAAGTGACTGTTTGCACGGAACAGCACAATACAGGAATGGACTCTTTGGTTCACAATGTTTGTGCCAAACATGATGCCATGTTAAACTGGTCTCATCTTCTTGTACATGACCCATATCCCTCTATCCCTTGCTCTTTCATGTGCCTATCTAAAAGCCCCTTAAACACCAATATTGTATTTGCCTCCACCACCACCCCCAGCAATGCGTTCCAGATACCCACTATGTAAAACAAAAACCTGCCCCTCACATCTCCATTAGACTTTCCCCCTCTCACCTTATAGCTATGCCCTTTAATGCTGGATATTTCCATCCTGGGGGAAATGTTTTCACTGTCCACACTGTATCTCTTTATATACTCCTATCAAATCTCCCTTCAACCTCTGATGTTCCTGATGTTCCAGAGAAAACGATCCAAATTTATCCAACCTACAAACCTACTGACTCCCATAGCTATCTAGACTATACTTCCCACCCTGCTTCCTGTAAAGAAAACTTCATCATGCACCCAGGATGAAGTTTTCCATACTAGATGATCGGAGATATCCTCATTCTTTGGGAAACGGGGGTTCCACTCTTCCATTATAGATCAGGCTCTCACTAGGATCTCCTTGACATCCCGCAGCTCCGCTCTTGCTCCCCCTCCCTCCTTTCGCAACAGAGTCCCCCCTGTCCTCGCCTTCCACCCCATCAGCCATCACATACAACAGATAATCCTCCAACATTTTCGCCACCTCCAACGGGATCCCACTACTAGCCACATCTTCCCATCTCCACCCCTTTCTGCTTTATGCAGAGACCGTTCCCTCCGCAACTCCCTGGTCAACTCGTCCCTTCCCACCCAAACCACCCCCTCCCCAGGTACTTTCCCCTGCAACCGCTTGAGATGCAACACCTGTCCCTTTACCTCCCCCCTTGACTCCATCCAAGGACCCCGACAGTCTTTCCAGGTGAGGCAGAGATTCACTTGCACCTCCTCCAAACTCATCTACTGTATCCGCTGTTCCAGGTGTAAACTGTACATCGGCGAGACTAAACACAGGCTCGGCAATCGTTTCGCTGAACATCTCCGCCTTAACCTACCTGATCTCCCGGTTGCTCAGCACTTTAACCCCCTCCCTCCCATTCCCAATCTGATCTTTTTGTCCTGGGCCTGCTACATTGTCAGAGTGAGGCCCAGTGCAAATTGGAGGAACAGCACCTCATATTTCCCTTGGGTAGCTTACACCCCAGCAGTATGAACATTTACTTCTCTAACTTCAAATAGCCCTTGCTTTTCCTCTCTCTCCATCCCCTCCCCCTTCCCAGTTCTCCCACCAATCGTACTGTCCCCGACTACATTCTATCTCTGTCCCACCCACTCCCCGACATCAGTCAGAAAAGGGTCTCAACCCGAAACGTCGCCTATTCCTTCTCTTCAGAGATGCTGCCTGTCCCGCTGAGTTACTCCAGCATTTTGTGTTTACCAAGTTTATCTAATCCTTGTAGCTGAAAAACTCTAATCCACGCAGTGTTCTCAACAGCAATGACGCATGACTCTATGAGCACACTGAACAGTTTGTCAGCTAGATTGTTAGTAACTAGAATGTTATATTAATAATTGAAATTCAGGATTTTCATTGCAGCTGTTTCAGAACTAAAGTAATGAAATAGAACAAATGAGTTTGGAGCCAATCTCCCATTATTAAATATCAATCTTTTTCAAACACAAGGATGTTTTCCAAATGTATTAGTTGGTCAATGCAGTTCTTTTTAGGACATGCAAGTAATGAAAACTTCCCCAAAAAAATCAGTATTACTGGAATATAGTGGTGGAGCTGCTGCCTCACAGCTCAGAGACTTGGTTTTGATCCTGATTATGGGTGCTGTCAGTGTGGGGTTTGCACGTTCTCCCTCTGACCACGTGGGGTTTCTCCTGATGCTCTGGTTTCCTCCCACATTCCAAAGATGCACAGGTTTGTAGGTTAATTGGCTTCTGTAAATTGTCCTTGGTATGTAGGATAGAACTAGTGTACGGGTGATTGATAGTTGGCATGGACTTGATGAACCAAAGGTCATGTTTCCAAGGCCAATCTCTAAACCCAACTAAATATGTTAAATGGTTTTTTTTTTTCCCCCCTCTAGGAAGATTGTTTTAACACATCGTTGAATTGCTTCGTCTCAGAGATGAAAGTTGTAGACTATGAATTCAAACTCATCTGTAAAATAATTGTTGAATTTAGTCCGTTCTTAGCCAATGCTGAACGTTTTGAAAATTATAAAAGCAAGGTAAGTTGTTAAGTTTTGAAACACAGAACATCATAGGATTAGCCCTTTTGCCCACATTTGGCCGTTGGCATGAATAACTCAGGTACATTTGTAAAAGAGGGCTTTGTCTCTGAAATAATATACCAGTGGAATTATATTCTTTGAAGATAGACACAAAATGCTGGAGTAACATAGCGGGACAGGCAGCATCCCTGGAGAGAAAGAATGGGTGATGTTTTGGGTCGAGGCCCGAGCTCAGACTGGGTCAGTGGAGATGGATACTAGAGGTATGGAAGGATAAGGTGTGAAAACAACACAGCAAAGCAGACAAGAAAATGTAAAATGGTTCATTGTTGGTTGAGGGGAAGGTGACAACAAGGTATACAAACAGTGAAATTAATCAGGACAGTGAAACTAGTTAGAGGACTAAGGTGGTGGAGCGATGGAGAAAGAGCAAAAGCAAGGGTTACTTGAAGTTAGAAAAATGGCTTGGAAGCTGTCCAAGTGAAATATGAGATGCTGTTCCTCCAATTTGCATTTGGCCTCACTCTGACAGTGGAGGAGGCCCAGGACAGAAAAGTCAGTGTGGGAATGGGAGGGGGAGTTAAAATGTTTATCAACTGGAGGATCGGGTAGGCCTAGGCAGACTGAGCGAAAGTGTTCAGCTAAACGATTGCTGAGTCTACACTTGGTCTCACCAACATACAGGTGTCCACAACTGGAACAGCGGATACAGTAGATGAGGTTGTAGGAGGTGCAAGTGAGCCTCTGTCTCACTTGAGAGGTCTGTCTGTCGGGGGTTCTTGAACGGAGTCGAGGGAGAAGGTATAGGGACAGGATCTTGAAATTCTGCAAATTCTTGAATGACTTCCTAAATACACTTATACCAATCTTGAGAAACTCAGCGGGTGAGGCAGAATCTATGGAGCGAAGGTGACATTTCGGGTCGAGGCCCTTCTTCTGAAGAATGGTCTTGACCTGAAATGTCACCTATTTCCTTCGCTCCATAGATGCTGCCTCACCCGCGGTGTTTCTCCAGCATTTCTGTCTACCTTCGATTTTCCAGCATCTGCAGTTCCTTCTTAAACTTATACCAATCATTCTCATTTATGATGTCTGCAAGTAAATCTTTCCACAAAGCCACTTTTTTAACATTATTATATCAACTGTATAAATCAGCGATTATTGTGACTAAAGTTATCACCATCAATTTTCTTTCAGTTTGGAAATGTTTCCTTTAAGGTTTTGTTAGTTTTGTTTTAATTATTATATTACACCTAATGTAGAATCTTTCTTCAATCCTGATGCTTTTGTTTGTATATTGCATCTATTTTTAGTGTTAGTCACCCATTCCCTGCTTGATATTCATTCATTTTTTTCAATGGTTTGAAGTGTACTTTATCCAGCCCCATATTAATTACACTGGAGACTACAAACATTGGAAGCTGTTGCAAAAAAGTAATTGCAGGAAAAACTCATTGAGTCAGGCAGCACTTTCCGTTGCAACCGCAAGAAATGCAACACCTGTCCCTTCACCTCCCCCCTCGACTCCATTCAAGGACCCAAGCAGTCGTTCCAGGTGCGACAAAGGTTCACCTGTATCTCCTCCAACCTCATCTACTGCATCCGCTGCTCTAGATGTCAGCTGATTTACATCGGTGAGACTAAGCGGAGGTTGGGCGATCGTTTCGCCGAACACCTCCGCTCAATCCGCAATAACCTACCTGAACTCCCGGTGGATCAGCACTTCAACTCCCCCTCCCATTCCCAATCCGACCTCTCTGTCCTCGGTCTCCTCCATTGCCAGAGTGAGCAACACCGGAAATTGGAGGAACAGCACCTCATATTCCGCCTGGGTTGCTTGCGTCCGGTGGCATGAACATTGAATTTTCCCAGTTTTGCTAGCCCTTGCTGTCTCCTCCCCTTCCTTAACACTCGAGCTGTCTCCTCCCATCCCCCCGCCCTCGGGCTCCTCCTCCTCCCTTTTTCCTTCCTTCTCCCCCCCACCCCCCATCAGTCTGAAGAAGGGTTTTGGCCCAAAACGTCGCCTATTTCCTTCGCTCCATAGATGCTGCTGCACCCGCTGAGTTTCTCCAGCATTTTTGTGTACCTTGAGTCAGACAGTATCTGTTGAGGAAATGGAACAGTTGCCCAGAAACATTTACAGTCCATTTCCCTCCACAAATGGCACTTGACTGCTTGAGTTCCTCTTTTGTCTTTTAATTCAATAATTATATTGCTTGAGTTAAAATTAAGCTTGCATTTTTTGACATTCTTCCTTCATCAGGTGCCTTCAATGCTTTTCCTGTTTCTAGAAAACAAATGATTTTCATCCACTGTTCAAGGTTTAACATCAAAGCTCCCCAAAGCAATTTAGTCTTGCAGAAATTAAAGCTGACATTACTGTATTCCATTGAACATATTCTGTACATATTGCCCTCTTCATATGACTCACATGGTAAAAGTAAATGAAAGAATTGTGTCCCAATTGATGCAACATTAAAAACCTACAATGTCAAAATATGCATGTTGATCCACAAGGGAGGAACAAAAGTTATTTATCACCAACATAAGATTAACATGTTGAGATCGAGCTAATTGTTTGTGCAGGCTAATAAGAAAAAAATGGAAGGTACAGAAAAATGCTGGAGAAACTCAGCGGGTGCAGCAGCATCTATGGAGCGAAGGAAATGGGTTACGTTTCGGGCCGAAACCCTTCCTCAGATTGATAGGGGGCGGTGGGGAGAAGGAAGGAAAAAGGGAGGAGGAGGAGCCCGAGGGCTAGGGGATGGGAGGAGACAGCTCGAGGGCTAAGGAAGGAGAGGAGACAACAAGGGCTAACAAAATTGGGAGAATTCAATGTTCATGCCCGCTGGATGCAGGCTCCCCAAGCGGAATATGAGGTGCTGTTCCTCCAATTTCCGGTGTTGCTCACTCTGGCAATGGAGGAGACCCAGGACAGAGAGGTCGGATTGGGAATGGGAGGGGGAGTTGAAGTGCTGAGCCACCGGGAGGTCAGGTAGGTTCTTGCGGACCGAGCGGAGGTGTTCGGCGAAACGGTCGCCCAACCTCCGCTTAGTCTCCCCGATGTAAATCAGCTGACATCTAGAGCAGCGGATGCAGTAGATGAGGTTGGAGGAGATACAGGTGAACCTCTGTCGCACCTGGAATGACTGCTTGGGTCCTTGAATGGAGTCGAGGGGGGAGGTAAAGGGACAGGTGTTGCATTTCTTGTGGTTGCAACGGAAAGTGCCCGGGGAGGGGGTGGACACTAAACTACACTTCTACAAGAAAAAAATGGAGTTTGTTGTGTGGTTGCCAATGATGCAATGACAATTTATGTCAGACCAAAATAAATATGTGGCATTGTGATTCGATCTGCCTGATGATTTTTGATCAGAGCCGCTTACTGATGTTTTTTCCTCCTTGTGTTGTGGTGCTTTGCTGGTCTGTATGCCTGAGTGCCTCTCTTTAGCATTTAACATTTGTATTGGTTGTAATGTAATGTGAATTTTCACCATTTAGTTTCCATGCTTTTCTTTAAAAATGTGATTTGCTTTCCGATAATCAACTGTTCTAATCCAACAGAACAGCTGCACAACATGCGAAGAATTTCAAGAACAAAACATAACAGTATTTTTAAATGCCTTTGTAACTCTTCTACAAAATTATTTGAAGACATCAACACAAACATATAGTTAATTGTAAATTTTACCTGTAAATAAATGTAAATATGTATAAACATTGAATTTTATATTTAACTTAATGCCAACCCTCTCACTAAATACGCTACAGAATTTAATGTGACAATACATATTTTTATAAGAATTGCTTAATCAATTTTGTTTTCATTTATATAATTCTCAGTTTCATAAACAATGAAGTATAATTTGTTCAATACAAAGAAACTTTGTGTTAGCTCCTGCGTACAGAGCAATAAACATTTTACTGAGCATGCCAAGCTATATTGGTTTCCGAATGAAGATTGATGTGAAATGAATTGTATACAAAAACAGGGATCTAATGCTGAGTACATGGTGATGAGAAGGCTGCATTTGGAATATTGTGAGCAATTCTGGGCACCACATCTGAGGAAGGATGTGTTGGCTCTGGAAAGGGTCCAGAGGAGGTTTACAAGAAGGTTAACCTATGATGAGCATTTGTCAGCACTGGGCCTGTACTTGCTGGAGTTTAGAATAAGGAGGGGGAATCTCATTGGAACATACACAATAGTGAACGGCTTGGGGATAAAGTGGATGTGGAGAGGATGTTTCCACTAGTGGGAGAGTCTAGGACTGGAGGTCATGGCCTCATAATTAAAACACATTATTTTAGGAAGGTGATGAGGAGGGTGGTGAATCTGTGGAATTCTTTGTCACAGAAGGCTGTAGAGGCCAAGTCAGTGGATATTAAGGTAGAGATAGAAAGATTCTTGATTAGTACAGGTGTCGGAGGTTATGGGGAGAAGGCAAGAGAATGGGGTTAGAAGGGAGAGATAGATCAACCATTGTACCTTGTATACACTGTACTTTACTACAATTGATAAGTTATTTCAAGTTTAAGTAGAGGCTACAGAAAAAAATCTCATAGTCATTAAGTCTGCATGGACTTCAATTCATAAAATTTCAACCTCTTCTTAATGTTAATAAATTTTGTTAATTAATCTTAATAAAATTCCACCTCCAGTTTAAATTCCATTTGGAATATTTTGGAGGACCAAGAAACCAAGAAACAAGAAGAAACCATGATTGAAGACTTGATGGGTCGAATGGCCTAATTTGACTCCTATTCCTTATGGCCTTATGATCTGGGTGATGAGTTAAAATATAGTTAAGGGCCTGTCCCACTGTCGCGACTTTACAGCGACTGTCTTCAACCTTCAAGCTCGAGGGGACTCGCCTGGAACACACACACACACACACACACACACACACACACACACACACACACACACACACACACACCCACGGGGCCAGGGAAAGTGGGGCGGCGCTGTCTGAAATTCACACCCACGATGAACAGGAAGGTAAAAGACGGCTGCACAATGTACGGTAAGTCCTTTAGAGAGAGCGGGGGGGGGGGGGGGGAGAAGGAGTGGAGACACTTTTAAGAAGCCTTGGTCCTGAAAACTCCAATGGGCCAATTAAAACGCCCGGTCAGCGAAGGAGATTGCCTATGGCTGCCCCCGACTGCCTGTAACTAAATAGTGACCCCACTCCACTGCACTACGAGTTTAAATAAACCATGCCGACCAATTTTTACTTGCGGAAAATATTCCAACATGCTGAAAAGTTTTCCTTGACCAAACTGAGGCCGTGAGTATGCGGGAACTTCCCTCGAGCATGATGGGGAGTTCCAGTGACCTCATAGGACCTCCTAGGACCACGTGTTGACCATGCTGTGAGTTTGAGTCGAGGGCAAACTCTTCAAAACCCGCAGATTAGGTTGGACAGCCCCTTTACTGTGAGTTCAGTATGCTTTAATGTAATGGTAGCTTAGGGCAGTATTTTAATGTACTTAAATTTAAAACTGATGTACAAGTACTTCTAGGCTAAGTGTGCATGGGCTTCATCAGTCATCTCAATTCCCATGAAGAATGTATACAATATACACGGACAACATTAAGGCTGTCAGACCTTGATGGCCATTGTAGTATGAGCTTCTTTTAACACTGGTAATCTAAAGACTTTTGCTTTTGCTTTAAGTCTTACTGAGTGGGCACATTATTCATATATTCTGAAGCTGACACAATTGGAACAGCAAAGACAATGTCAATAACTGGTCTTCAAATCATAAAGCTGATTTAAATCGATTCATTTCAAAAGATCATAGTTGATTAAGGCATCTATTTTATTGCTTTAACTATAATCATGAATTCTGGAATTAAGACATAGCATTCTTCATACTAATAACATGTAACCAATTTTCTAGTGCAGTAACAAAATTGTTGGAAGCTATCTTTCGTTGAAAACAACACATTTTATAAGAGTGCTCTTCCAAAGTAGACCGTGAGGAGTGTGTAGATTAGACAAATATGACAACCAGACATATTTTGAGCATTAGCAGATATTGTTTTGTCTTTAAGACTTGCATAAAGAAGCTTTTTTTACCCCATTACAAGAATAATTGATTTTCAGTTCTGCCAATTTAATTGCAACTGCAACACTTTGTCCACGTTTCATCTTCCACTTTCTTCTTTCCACATCCTTTATTTTTAATGTATGTACACATCTCTATTTATAATTGACCTCCCGGTGGCTCAGCACTTTAACTCACCCTCCCACTCCGTCTCCAACCTCTCTGTCCTGGGTCTCCTCCATGGCCACAGCGAGCAGCACCGGAAATTGGAGGAACAGCACCTCATATTCCGCTTGGGGAGTCTGCATCCTGGGGGCATGAACATCGAATTCTCCCAATTTTGTTAGTCCTTGCTATCTCCTCCCCTTCCTCAGTCCCCCTGCTGTCTCCTCCCATCCCCCAGTCCCCCAAAGATCTAATCAATGATTATTTAATTATTTGTAGCTTCATCTAGGTGTTGTCTGGTTGCAGTAGTTTTTTTGTAATTGAGCATTCAGATGATAACCTGAATGATAAACTCATGTAGGAAACATTTCAAGCATGGCTGTATTACACATATATGTATGAGCCATGTTTTTTTTTTAAAACAGGATAAACAATGTATATCAATTGTGATAACTTTAGATCATTTAAAATATGACAAGCTCATTGGCCTTTCTCTCTAAATGGCATTCCTGATAAAGGATAAAACAATGTTTGTTATTCATAATTAAGTTGAAACATGTTTCAGCGACTACTAATCTTACACAGCACCTTAAAGATATTGACATGTACCCTAGGTATTGAAACATTTCCACGGAAGTAGTCATTTGTATAATGATTCACGGCTTATTATATTAAAAATATATTGTAACACCAACAAACCTATCTCTTCAGCTTATCCCAGCACGGAAGATATATTTGTTCAATTGCCAAATAAATTTCAATGTTTTCTGATTGTCCTAAGAAAATGGGTAAATTAATTGTTTGTGGAAAGCATTTTGTTCCCAATAATAATTTTGCAAGTACAATTTTGATAGGAAATTTGTTCAAAGTTATTGACATAAAATATCACTATTTTTGATAACTAACTAAGTTTAGGAGCATTTAAGCCAGAAAGTTCAGTCCTCCTGTGTTTTAAGTTTGAATGATATTTAAGTAATTATTCAATTAAGATGCAATTATAATTTGAGACTTTTGACTGACATCTCTATCAAGTGCGAGATCAAGTCCAATAAAGTCCCATTAAAGATAACTCGGAGGTCTCTAATGGGGTGATAGGAGGTCAGGGCCACTCTCTAGCTGGTGATGGGACAGTCCAGTTGCCAGATAACAGCTGGGAAGAAACTGTCCCTGAATCTGGAGGTATGTGTTTTCAAACTTGAGAGATATGTCCATAGACTTTGGTATTCAACGTAGTGGAAGGCAATGTTATGATTCGGTGGCATTGTCCAAGCAAATGTTACCTCGGGTAGATTCAGAAGAGAATCACCAATATAAGACATAGTTGAGGAGGAATTTCATCTCTGAGAGTTAAAATCATTTGAAGTTCTCCATCCTAGGAAGCTGTGGAATATATTCAAGGGTGAGTCAGACTTTTGATCTACAGGAAAATCGAGGGTTATGGGGGGAACATGCAGGAAAGTTGGAGCAAGGTCAGATTTGCCATGCTTTTGAATGGAAACAGTTCTGAAAGATAGGGCTTGCAATGACTGGAAGAGGTAGTGAGCTTGGAAAGCAATCTTGAATTCATGTAAAAAGATAGACACAAAGTGCTGGAGTAATTCTGCAGATCAGGCAGCATCTCTAGAGAAAGAAGGTAGCTGACATTTCGGGTTGCTCTCTCTACAGAAATTATGCTGCAACACTGAAAATTTGAAAGGCATGTTTGAGTGGCGTCCCAGTGCACAACGAGTAAATTAATAGGCTATTTTCATATGGTGAGTCCAGCTTTAGATTGCTCCTGGAAAGTGTATTCTATTGTATAGATATTGCAATATTGCATGGGTATGCAGTATTGAAATATTCACATATAAACGAGCAACACATTTATATTTTCCATGTAGAAGTGGTTGAAATTTAACAGTTATGATATGCACTTTATCTTTCATGTAAAAAAAATGTAAATGAAAGTTCAAGAGGCCACAAAGTGCAGGAGTAACTGAGTGGGTCAGGCAGCATCCCTGGAGAACACGGATAGGTGACATTGTGACCCTTCTTCATGTCCATGCATTTATCTTCAGCAGGCTCGACTACTGTAACAGTGTCTTTACAGGTCTCCCTAAAAAGTCGATCAGACAGCTGCAGTTAATTCAGAACGCTGCTGCTCTAGTCCTCACTAAGACCAAAAAAGTAGATCACATTACTCCAGTTCTGAGGTCTTTACACTGGCTTCCTGTCTGTCAAAGAATTGATTTCAAAATACTACTGTTGGTTTACAAAGCACTGAATGGTTTAAGGCCAAAATACATTTCTGATCTTCTGCTTAGCTACGAACCACCCAGACCTCTCAGATCGTCTGGGTCAGGTCTGCTCTGTGTCCCCAGAGTCAGAACTAAACATGGAGAGGCAGCATTTAGTTTTTATGCACCACATATCTGGAACAAACTCCCAGAAAACTGCAGGTCTGCTGCAACTCTCAGCTCTTTTAAATCTAGACTGAAGACTTTTCTGTTTGCCGCTGCCTTTCAGTAAACAATACAATTAATTAATTACCTATACTGCACTGTAACTTCTATTCCTGGTTTTATTCTATTTTAAATATTTTATTTGATTGCTTTTAATTTTGTTATTTTTTAAATCTAAATGTAATTTTATATGTGTTTCTTTCCAATGCTTTTAATGTTTTATGTAAAGCACTTTGAATTACCTTGTTGAAAGGTGTTATACAAATAAACTTGCCTTGCCTTGCCTTCAGAAGTGTTTTGAATTGAATTAAAGTGTTGTGCCATGTTCCAAGGTTTTGAAAATATATTTTTTAAATGTATTGTTCTTCCTTAATGTTAGAAAATGTGCTGGTCAGTTAGAAAAATGCATCATTGTTTCTCCTCCATTTCACTTCCCTTAATAACTACATTTTAGTTATCACATTCGATATCCTGATGGTGCTGACCATTAGATAACTCGAATTGTGTTATTTTATTTAGCTCTATGGTTAGAGTCATAGTGATACAGTGTGCTGACAGGCCCTTTGGCCCAACTTGCCCACTCTGGCCAACATGTCCCACCTGCCTGCATTTGGCCCATATCCCTCCAAACCTGCCCTATCCATGTACCTGCCTAACTGTTTTGAAAACACTTGGATAGTCCCAGCCTCAACTACCTCCTCTGGGAGATTGTTCCATACACCCACCTCCTTTTGTGTCAAGAAGTTACCCCTCATTCCTATAAAATATTTTCCCCTTCACCTTAAACCTATATCCTCTGCTCCTTGATTCACCTACTCTGGGCAAGAGACTCTGTTTATCTACCCGATCTATTCCCCTCATGATTGTACACAACTCTATAAGATCACCCCTCATCCTCCTGCTCTCCAAGGAATAGACTCCCAGCCTATTCAACCTCTCCCCATAGCTCAGACCCTCTAGTCCTGGCAACATCTTCGTAAATCTTCTCTGTACCATTTCCAGATTGACAACATCTTTCCTACAACATGGTTCCGATCTACAATTGCAATTAGAGCAAATTGAACCAATATACTTTGATTTTGGAGATTACACTCTCATCTTAACACATGAGCTCGTTGGCATGACTAGACTTCTGCAGCTGAATTACTGTAGGTGCTAGGAATTACGGAGGGTGATTTGTTGAATGCCGAGGCTGATGGGGAGGAAGGTGAGGACAAGGCTAATCCTATCCTTGTTATGGCCAGGAGGAGAATGGTTGCAAACAGAAGTGCAAGAAGTAGAAGAAAGAAAATGGTTGAGAGCCCCGTCAACCATGAAAGATGGAAAGCCATAGCTAAATAAAAGGAAAACATCTTAAAGGCAAAGGAAGTCTCATCATCAGAGCAGAAATGACAAAGGTGGAGAAACTAGGAGAATGGGATAGAAACCTTACAGGAAGCAGGGAGGAAGGAGGTATAATGTTGGGGTTGGCAGGGATATTAGTAACCTTGAGCTGAGGGTAGACATGTTAAGAAAGGAAAGAAAATGTCAAACATGGTGCTTGTGAGCACAAGAGATGAGGTGGAAATCGGCAACAAAGGTAGTGATATTTTTGGGTTATGTACATGTAGCAAGCAGGACTGATGCAGCCATCAATATAAAGGAAGAAAGAGTTGAGGGAGGAGATCTCAGGAGGAAACCAAAGTTGGACATCTACTCAACTGAAGGCGATTGTGAAAGCTTCAGCCTTGTCCTTGGCAAGTTCAGCACCAAACCCCATTGATTCTCCTCTGTGGGGGGGGGGGGGGGGGGTGGCAAATGTTGTGCCTGTATTCAAGAAGGGGTGCAGGGAAAGGGCTGGGAACGATTGACCAGTGAGCTTAACATCTGTAGTTGGAACGTATGGGAGAGTATTCTGAGGGTTAGGATGGATATACATGCATTTAGACAGGCAAGGGCTGATTAGGGATAGTCAGCATGGGTTTATATGTGGGAGGTCGTGTCTCACAAATCTGAGTGTTTTGAAAATGTTGATGAGGGCAGGGCTGTAGATGGTGCATGTATGGATTTCACCAACGCATTCAACAAGGTTCCGCATGGTAAGCTGCTCTGGAATGTTAGATCACATGGGATCCAAGGAGAGATAGCTGAATGGATAGAAAATTGGCTCCATGGAAGGAAGCAGAGGGTGATGGTGGAAGGTTGCTTCTCAGACTGGAGGCCTGTGACCAGTGGTGTGCCTCAGGGTTCACTGCTGAGCCCATTACTGTTTGTCATCTATATCAATGATTTGGATGAGTACATACATGGCAAGATTAGCAAGTTTGCAGATAATACAAAAGTGGATGGTTTTGCAGATAGTGAAGTTGGTTGTGAAATATTGCAGCAGGATCTTAATCGATTGGCCAGGTTGGCTGAGGAATAGCTGATGGAATTTAACGCAGAGAAGTGTGAAATGTTGCATTTTGAGACGTCTAACATGGGCAGGACCAACACGGTGAATGGTATGGCTCTGGGTAGTGTTGAAGAGCTGAGGGATCTAGGAGTGTAGGTGCACAGTTCCTTGAAGGTGGAGTCGCAGGTGGATGGGTGGTCAATACGGCTTTTGGCACATTGGCCTTCATCAGCCAGAGTATTGATTATAGATGTTGGGAGGTCATGTTGCAGTTATACAAGATGTTGCTGAAGCCGCATTTAGAGTATTGTGTTCAGTTCTGGGCACCATGTTTTAGGAAGGATGTTAAGTTGGAAAGAGTGCAGAGAAGATTTACAAGGGTGTTGCCTGGACTCGAGGGTCTGAACTATAGAGAGAGGTTCAGCAGGCTGGGACTTTATTCTCTGGAGCGCAGGAGGATGAAGGGTGATCTTATGGAGGTGTATAAAATCATGAGAGGAATAGATCGGGTGGACGCGCAGAGTCTCTTGCCCAGAGTGGGGGAATCGAGAACCAGAGGGCATAGGTTTAAGGTGAGGGGGGAGATTTTATAGGAACCTGAGGGGTAATTTTTTCACGCAGAGTGTGTGGGTGTATGGAATGAGTAGCTGGAGGAGGTAGATGAGGCAGGAACTATCATGACATTTAAGAAACAATTAGGCAGGTACATGGATAGGATATGTTTAGAGCAATATGGGCCAAACAGCCAAGTGGGGCTAGTGCAGATGGGACATGTGGGCAAGGTGGGCCGATGGGACTATCACTCCATGGTACTCTGACAGCAAAGACAGATACTCGTTGAATCAACTCGGAAAAAAAAACTTTGAAGCATCTGGGAAGATGTGGTAATTTGCTCAAGGAATTGTTCATTTAAGGCAGTGTATCAGACCGCTCTATGAATATCCCTGGGGAAGACCAACCAGAGGAATTGTACAGTGATGTACAAGTTATTGGCATGAGATCCCTAAACTAAAGACCAATGGGCGAGGAACCAGTTTGTTGCCATCTGGTGCTATTTGTTAATAATAATAATAATAAATTTTATTTTTGGGCGCCTTTCAGACATCTCAAGGACACCTTACAGAGATTAACAGGAATAAAAAACATATAATCTGAATAAAATAAATAAAAAAGACATCACAGAAACACAAATTAAAAACAGAATTCAGTTCAAAAACAAAAAATCAAAAACACAATGTGAAGAGAGAGCAGCGGCAGCTAAAGCGCGCCAGCGTCCACTCTCCCTTCACGACAGCCATCTTGGACAAAGACTAACAGGATTACGTACAGACAAAAAAATCACCCCCCCACAATGGATACCACTGTGGGGGAAGGCACAATGTCCAGTCCCCACCCCAAATTCACCCAAAGTCAGGCCTATTGAGGCCTCCGAAATTGCCTCTACGGAGGCCCGATGTTCCTGGCCGTTCTCACCGGGTGGTCTTGCCCCGGCGTCGAGAGAGTCCTCTCAGCGGCTGGGCCACCTGGAACGGCCGCTTTCTAGTTGGAGACCGCGGCTTCCGAAGCCGACAAGGCCGCGCCGGTTTGGAGCTCCCAGGCTCCCGATGTTGAAATCGGCGCCGCCCGCTCTGCTCCGCAGACCCGCAGCCCGGAGGTGTTGAACTCGGTGGTCACAGCTCACCGGAGCTCCAGCGCGTCGATCCAGCGCGGCGACCCAGGCAAGGCATCGCCCGCTCCACTCCGCGATAGCGCTCCAGCGCTGTGCCGCCGCCGAGGCCGAGGTGCTGGGCGGTCCCCGCCAGGAAACGGCGCTCCAAGCCCACTGGTAGGCCACGAGGACGGGTCGACGGGCAGCCCGGAGAAAAAGCTGCCTCACCGACCAGGTAGGGACCTAGAAGTAAAATTGCCCCCTACCCCCCACATTAAAAAGTCCAGTTTCTCCAACGGACGAAACACACGACTTACTAAAAACCTTTAAAAAAAGCGAATTAAACGGACGGCTGTGGTTAGCAGCCGATCCCCATGATGGCTCCTCCCCCCGGTCACTGACTTGATTCAGTTGTTGAATCAGCACATGAACACTTGGCAATTAAGGAATTAGCAAAGGCACTAAATGTACTCTGGATCGGTCTCTCACCAAATGTCAAATATTTGCTCATGTTTATTTTTATTGGCAACATCTCAGATATGAAAGCAGTACAAGCCTGCACTCTGCAATATTTTTGCTGTACTGAGATGTACATTGGCAAAGTGACATGTGAGAGAGACTGGATATCACTTTGCAAAGTGCAATGGAACCTCTATGGTCATTTGCTCCTTCCTCAACCACCTCCTCATTCTCCCAATGCCCCCATCTCCCAGTTCCTTCCATCTTCTCCTTCTGCTCATCTTCCACCTCTCCCTACTCTGAGTCGCCCCTTTTTGAACTTTTATCCCACTCTTTCCTCCCCAAACCCTTCAACTAAACCTCTCACCAGTTTTACATTGCACTCCCCCTCTTTCTTCCTCATACCCCAGCTTCACCTTTTAACTCCATTTCACCTTCATTACTAGATCCACCCATTTGTCAATCGCCCTTCCTCACCTGAATCTACAGATCATTTGGCACTTTGTCCCCACCTCGTCCCCTCGCCAGCTTTACTCCATCTGTCTGAAGAAGGATCCCACCCAAAAACGTGATCTATCAATTTCCTACCATAGAAGCTGCCTGGCCTGCTGAGTTCCTATAATGCTTTGCCTTTTTTAATCACTGGCCCCATCTATGTTATAACACTGACAGAATACTGTATTTTAAGGCTGTACTCTTTTCAAAATTAATACTGAAGACTGGATTAAGCAGGTGACACACAATGGATATGAGACCAATTTAGTATTAATACAAATTTGTACTCCATAGACTTTTTTAATAATAGAAATATGGCTTAAGTATTCTTATTATCATGTCGCATAAGCATAGAAACAACTTTCTGAAACAAAAACAGAATATACTGGAAACATTCAGCAAGTCGGGCAGCATCTCTGGAAAGAGAAACAGAATTAATATGGTAGACAAAATTGCTGGAGGAACTCAGCGGGTGCGGCAGCATCTATGGAGCGAAGGAAATAGGCAACGTTTCTCCACTGAGTTTCTCCAGCAATTTTGTCCACCTTCGATTCTCCAGCATTTGCAGTTCCTTCTTGAAGAACAGAATTAATATTTCAGGTGTTCATGACAGAAACCTGAAACGTTATTACTGCTTCATTCTCCATAGATGCTGCCTGATATGTTGAATGTTTCCAGTATTTTCTGGGTTTTTTTAAATTTCAGGTGTCCAGTATCTTCTGTCTTTGATTTTTAACTTTCTGGCTTCTCCTCAGAAGGAGGAGTCTCCATTCCACAAATGTTTTACAAGGACCAGTTTTTATAAAGGTGTGAAGCTACCTAATTTATGTTAGACATGATTATCAGATTGAAAGTCCCACAGGACCTGTCAACTTCAATGCCAGAATTCCTGTATAAAGTTCAGTGCCCTATTCAAGCAAATTCAATGTTGTTACCAAAATTAGACCCAAGTATAATTAATGAGCAAAAATAAAATAGAAGTGAATGTCTACAGTATAAAGTAAACCATCAGTGATCCTTCACTTAAAAGCACTTTGTGCACAAGGGGGATAGTTCTAGACTTCTGGAAGTAAGTGGAGTACTAGCTTCAATCAGCACCAAAGGACTGACATGTAGAAGGTTGAAAGTGTCAAGTTCATAGGTATAAATATCACTGATTTGTCCTGAACTAACTCCATTAAAGCTACGACCAAGAAAGCACACAACGTTCTCAGAAGACGAAGGAAGTTTGGCATATCTCCAGCAACTCTTCCCAACTTCTCCAGATGCACTGTAGACACTGGGGGATGCATTACAACTTGGTTTGGTAACAGCTCTGCCCAAGACCACAAAAAACCCCCATAGAGTGTAGTGCAAGTAACCTTATCCATTACACAGCTGTTTGTAACTCTATTTTCCCACTCCTACTGGGCAGAAGATACAAACGCATGAAAACACATTCAACCAGATTCAGGAACAGCTTCTTCTCTCCTGACATTAAAGTAGTGAATGGTCCTCCGCTAAACTATAATATAGTCCTGATCTTTCAACCTGCCTCACTGAGGGCCATGGACTTTCTTTGTAACCGAAACACGACAATGCTGTAACACCATAGTCTGCACTCTGGTCATTTTCTGTTTGCAATGTCAGTTATACCTGTTGATGGCTTGGTTGTAGAGTATTATTTGACTGGATTGCATACAAAACTGTATCTTGGTACATGTGACAATAATAAAACAATACCAATGACCATGCGTGTCCGTTTTGTGTACAGAACATAGAAGAATATAAGTCAATTTTGGCAAACTCGCAACATCAAGCATTACACTTGATCCCTATCGATTCGCCTACAGAGCCAACAGAAGTGTAGATGATGCAGTGTCCCTCTGTGTACACTCCATCCTCCAACACCTGGAATCCAGATCCACATATGCTCGCATTCTTTTTGTGGATTTTAGCTCCGCATTCAATACCATCGTTCCTGTAAAGTTGATACACACTTTACAGGAACTGGGGGTCAACTCATCTCTATGTAAATGGATCTATAGCTTTCTATGTGACAGAAAACAGGTGGTAAAAATTGGTAACCATGTCTCACTGGCTAGGTTCCTGAACATCGGCGCCCCCCAGGGTTGCGTTTTATCACCTCTTCTGTACTCTGTACACACACATTTTTGCTGTTCACACTCTGACTCTGTCTTGTTATTTAAGTTTGCAGATGACACATCTGTGGCAGGTCTTATTACCAATAACATCGAAACCGGTTACCGTAGTGAAGTAGAGGAGCTAGTAAGGTGGTGTGAGAACAACAACCTCATACTTAACATCTCAAAAACTAAGGAGCTGGTTGTTGATTTCAGAAAGAAGGCCACCCCCCTCCTCCCTCTCTTCATCAATGGAGAGGTGGTTGAGAGGGTCACCTCCTTTAAGTTCCTCGGGACCACCATACATCAATCCCTATCATGGGAGCTCAACACCAGTCTCATAATCAGTAAGTGCCACCAGCGACTCTACTTCCTGCGGCAGCTCAAAAAATTCAGGGTCAGTCGACCAGCCATGACCCACTTCTATAGGTCTACCATAGAAAGCATACTCACATTCTCCATGCTTGTCTGGTATGGTCACACAACCTCGCAGGATAAGATTCGGCTGGAGAGAATAGTGCGCCGAGCTTCTAAGATCATCGGTTGCAGCAGACTTCCCTCAGTGACATCACTTCACTCAACAAGACTCACCAGAAAGGCCAAAAAAATCATAGCAGACCACTTTCACCCGGTACATTACCTCTTTAATCTCCTCCCATCAGGAAGGAGATATAGAAGCATTAAAAGTAAAACATCTCGCTTCAGAGACAGCACCTACCTCCAAGCCATCAGATATTTGAATTTGCACTAATCACTTTGCACTTTCTTCTGCACTTGCACTTACGCTTAACATGACGCTGCTGGGTACTGTCCTTTTTGGTCAACTCCACTAAACTATTGCAATAAAACTCCTGCATTAACTCATCTGGCATTCATACAAATAAATTCTTAATTCAAGAAATTAAGTAATTTCCAGGAGGGAATTTAACATGAATTCTAACCTTACAATGGCAAATACAAGCCCAAGAGCCTGAAATACACAGTTGAATCATCTATTTTAACTTCATTCCCCTGTTCCACTAAATTTGCCTCTCAGAGTTTATTGGTCTAATATATCACTTCAAGTCTGAAATAAAAATGAATGCAGATGCTTCTGTTATAAATTATGAAGAAATTAAGTGTTAGGGAAAATCTCATTATAAATATAATTGTGTCAATGTGGAAAAGGTTTAGGAGATAGAGAGTTTCACATTTGCAATAACAAATTCCTGTTGAATTTTCAAAACTAAGAGCTATTTAAAAATACGATTATATTTGTTACAGCAAGCTAAAAATATTAAAGATTGTATGATATTATTTCATAGCGTATCATTGCATGAGTGTCAATGGAGGCAAGCATTTGCCAATTTCAATGTCCACCTGCGATGAAACTAGCAGCCAGTTCTTAATAGACAATGTAAAAAAAAAGGGCTGCAGATGCTATTTTACAAAAGTGACACACTGTGCTGGAGTAACTCAGTGGGTCGGGCAGCATCTCTGGAGAACATGGATAGGTGACAATTCGTGTTGGAACCCTTCTTCCGATTGATTGTAGGGGAGGGAGAGAAAGCTGGAAGAGAGGAGGGACAGGATAAAGCCTGGCGTAATAGTTGGCACAGATGAGGAGAGCGCATGAGAAGAAAAGGATTGAAGAGTTTCGAATTGTGAAGCTTGAGGAAGGAATGTAGGTCGAAGGGGTGGGGAGGGGAGAAACTGGTGTGAGTTCTGGTGTTGCCCTCAGTGGAGGGGTGGGGGGTTGACAATGGTATCTATGGAAACAGTTTTTTATTGCCTAGACTTCTCCCTTTTTTCTGCTTGCCAATTCCCACCTCTTAATTAGCTCTCCAGTTACCAATCGAAATTCCATTAGAAACAACTTGGCCGGTAATATAAATAGCATACATTAATTTATCAGTCACTTTATATCCAACTAGCATTAAGGAAATATGCATTGCTGCAGGATTACATTTATATGAATTGTATTACTAAAGATAATTTAGAGAGATCCGTGATTATCAGATCCACTACTAACTCCAGGTGACGCGCTGCTGCGGCACGACTCCGGAGCTTCGGAGGCTCCGGCCGCAGGTCCGGTGGACAGTAACATCGGGAGATCGCGGGTCCCTAGTGGGAGACCGCTTTTCAGAGCTGCCACAACGGCAACTTCACCCGCCCGAGTTGCGGGGTTGAAGGCGACTCGGAGCGGGGCCTTACATCGCCCGGCGCGGCTTAAACGGCCGCGGGACTTTCCAGCGCCCGCCGGAGGCTCCAACATCAAGACCCGCGCAGGGCCTTACATCGCCCGGCGCGGCCTTAATGGCCGCGAGACTTACCATCGCCCACCGGGGGCTTTGACATCGGGAGAAGAATGGAGAGCAGGGGAGAGACAAGACTTTGCCTTCCATCACAGTGAGGAGGAGATTCACTGTGATGGATGTTTGTGTAAATTGTGTTGGTGTGTGTCTTGGTTCTTTTTTTGTTGTATGGCTGCAGAAACCAAATTTCGTTTGAACTTCATTTGAGTTTCAAATGACAATAAGCGGTATTGTATTATATCCAAGTTGGCTAACCTCTGCAGGAGGGTAATTTTGATTCATCTTTTTTTGTTTGTTTTGGCAGTAGCCACTCTCCAGTTATAAGTAAAGAATGTGTAGCTGAAGATGGCTGCCAGAAGAGTGTCTGGTGAACCACACCTCACAATGACTCAAAAGCTGTTGGGGATATTCATCAGGTATTTGTTAGAAGAGAAACAGCATCAACACTCCGGGTTGAAGTTCCTTTGTCAGAAATGAGAAGGGGAGAGGTTCAGCCTGACCTGATGAATATTTCTGGCATTTTCCATTATTGATTTAGATTTCCAGCATCTGCAGTTTTTGTTGTGATTTCCAGTTTTGTTGTGAAGCTGTGCTGGCGATGGCTGGATGGAAACTAACATCTCTCGGTTCCCAGGAACAATGACGTCCATATGGCATTCTTGATATTTGCCAAGAAGTGACAACATGTGGCTGGAGTTCATTTCAGTTTTACATGGCAAAACTAAATTGACAAACGGGAAAAGTATATCTCTTTGAAAACATTTACTGAAGCCCCAGTTAAATCCTTTAATAGACAAAATCATAAATTCTAATTTTCTTGCATTAAGACCATTAAATACATTAAATACATAAGACTATTAAGTACATTAAATAAGTAAACATATCATAATTACATGGAAATTGATTGAAATGATCTTTGCAATGGGCATGAAGGTTATAAAATAGGGCGGAGAGCCTTTTGGTTGAATGATTTAATGCTGTTCTTGGGTGGTGTAAAACATGGAGCTTCAATAAAAGTTTTCCAGGAAAACTTGTCATTCTGGTGCGTGGTGGTGGAATGATTGGCGGAAACAGGGCCATGATGTGAACGATCTTTCCTTGACCCCGGGCATGTACTGGAACATGAGCAAGATGTGACCTTAGAGCACAACTAGGAAACAATTGGTATAGTCATACATAGAGGGAGTAAAGTTCATTAATCAGGACTTTGTCAGCAGATAACCTGAGGCATGTACGCAGTTGGCTGGAAGGACCGATACATAATAATGGAGCAAATTTGCAGGTGGCAAGTTCATTAAGGGTGAAATATGATGCTAAAATTCCAACTGAGTTAAGTAACTAAGTCCCGTGGAAAGAAGGCAGAAATCAGGGAAAGATTACTGCTCTGTGCAGACATATTGCTAGCATGCCAGAGCTGTTTATTTGTCTGTGGCACAAAGAATGGTATTCCTAATTAGTCTACCACATAACCTAATTGTTGACTAAAACAGTTGCAACTAAAAAAAAGATGACTCATGACCAAAGATATTCAACCGAGTCAACAAACATAGTTCAACCTTCCAGAAATATTAATTTTTGAAGAGTACTAGACTAAGTGGGACTCGTTGGGTCCCATTCTCACACGGGAGGGCTGGTCCTCCAACGCAATATTCCACCTCTCCACCAATTCCAATATTGGTGGCCAGTGGAGGGGCTTTCTGGAGCACTAGTAAGGGCCAAAGGGACTGGTTTACAGAGGGCTAGTATAGACATTGTGGGCCGAATGGATTCTTGGACTAGCAGTTCAGTCAGTCACGGCTGGTGGGCTGGCAGTTCACAGTCATGGCTGGTGGGCTGGCAGTTATCTCACTCACGGCTGGTGGGCTGGCAGTTCACCCACTGACGGCTGACGGCTGGTGGCTGGCAGTTCACTCACGGCTGGTGGGCTCACCCACACACACCCTCCATCACACACACTACACACACTCACAAACACACACACACACACACACTCCATAACACACACACCCACACACACACCGACACACACACACACACACCCTCCATCTCCCACACACACACTCACACCCTCCATCACTCACACACACACACACACACACACACACACGCACACGCACACACACACACACACACACACACACACACACACACACACACACACACACACACACACACACACACACACACACACACACACACTCCATCTCTCTCACACACACTCACACCCTCCACCTCTCACATACACACACACACACGCACACGCACACACGCACACACGCACACACGCACTGACATATATATGACAGTAGAACTCTGTTGAATCTACTCACGCAGCTGAGCGCGGCCTCTGGACTGAGCGGGACTTCTGGAGTGAGCGGGACTTCCAGAATGAGCATGACTTCTGCACTGAGCGGGACTTCCTAGTGAGCGGGACTTCCAGAGTGAGCGGGACTTCCAGAATGAACGCGATCTCTGGACTGAGCGCGACCTCTGGACTCACAGTTAATTCAGCACGGACGGCGTAGAATCACAGTTCATTCAGCATGGACAGCGTAGGCTCACAGTTCACTCAGCACGACGTAGACTCACAGTTCATTCAGCACAGACAGCGTAGACTCACACTTCATTCAGTCACTCACGGTGTACACTCACAGTTCACTCAGCATGGCGTGGATTCACAGTTCAGTCAGCACGGACGGCGTAGACTCACAGTTATGGACTCAACTCTCACTCACGGCTTCCAGGCTGACTGACTTACGTCCGGCCTCCGGAGCTTTAACCTCCGGACCCCGGAAGGGGCGTTACCTTCATCATGGTGACTGACAGGCGAGAAGACCAATCTGCTGATCTCACGATTTAAAAAAATCTTCATAACTTTTCTATTATTTCACCGATCGGAACAAAACGTGGCACTTGGAGGCGGAGGAGACCGATGAGTAAGATGGCGAAAAAATCATAGCGATATAAGGTAGTGTTTTTGCGAATATTTATTTACAACGTAGACCGGAAGTGGTAAAGATGAGAGTTTTAGTATAGATATTTACATTTCTAGAGGTATAAATTTTCTATCCGTTTACAGTTCAATAATATTCAAATGTATTAGATCGCCTGAAAAATTCACTGTGACATGAATGTGAAATATTGGCAGCGTAGGTTCACAAGGTTAATTCCCAGGATGGCGGGACTGTTATATGATGAAAGCATGGAGCGACTAGGCTTGTATTCACTGGAATTTATAAGGATGAGAGGGAATCTTATAGAAACATATAAAATTATTAAGGGATTGGACACACTAGAGGCAGGAAACATGTTCCCAATGTTGGGGGAGTCCAGAACCAGGGGCCACAGTTTAAGAATAAGGGGTAGGCCATTTAGAACTGAGATGAGGAAACACTTTTTCACACAGAGAGTGGTGAATTTGTGGAATTCTCTGCGTCAGAAGGGAGCGGAGGCCGATTCACTGGATACATTCAAAAGAGAGTTAGATAGAGTTCTTAGGGCTAGTGGAATCAAGGGGTAGAAGGCAGGAAAGGCGTACTGATTGTGGCTGGCTCGAAGGGTGGAATGGCCTACTCCTGCACCTATTGTCTATGTATCTGTGAATCTATAAATAGAAATATAGAAAATAAGTGCAGGAGTAGGCCATTCGCCCCTTCGAGCCTGCACCGCCATTCAATATGATCATGGCTGATCATGCAAAATCAGTACCCCTTTCCTGCTTTTTCCCCATATACCTTGATTCCGTTAGCCCTAAGTGCTAGCAATGGCTGCCCCACCAACAGTCTGTCTGTCCCTTCCTTCTTTGTGTTTTAATAGTATGTGTTAAATGTATGTTTTTAGTGTTCTTTAGCTTGTTTTATGTGGGGGGTGGGGGAGGGGGTTGGGGGAAACATTTTCTAATCTCATACCTCGACGGAGATGCGATTTATATCCGTATCGTGTCTCCGTCCGCACTGCGGTCTAACATCGAGGGGTTGGTGGCCTTTTCTGGAGACTGACATTTGAGAGCTCCACCGCTGTCCGTACCGAGTTTGTATGTTCTCCCCGGGACCCACGTGGGTTTTCTCCGGGTGTTCCGGTTTCCCCCACCCTCCAAAGACATTGACATCTGTAGGTTAATTGGCTTTGGTATCATTGTAAAGTTGTCACTAGTGTGTTTAGGACACTGTTAGTGTGCGGGGATCGCTGGTTGGCGCAGACGCGGTGGGCCGAAGGGCCTGTTTCAGCATTGTATCTCTAAACTAGTTTAAACTAAACAACACCAAAAGTCATGATTAAACTGTGCAGAAGTGTGATTTGACCACACATTCATTTATGGTTGACAGTAGCGACATTCATGACATTGTGGCGTTGGAGAGGTATATTCAAGGCTGAGCACACAGTCGTGGGTGTGAGTTATGACGGAAGGCGGAATAAACTTTTCTACATGGAATGGATTCATTTCAGACGGTGATCACGTTGAGGCATGTAAGATTTTTAAGGTCCAATAAACCAATAACCAGAACTATCAATTTTGACTCTGTGGTAGAACACAGATACAAATTAGTAACAGGCGATTTAAGCCAGGGTTTAGGAAACCTTTCTTACACCAAGAGCAACAACATGTGGAAACAAATCCTTGAGATCATTTAAGGAAACTGGATACAATACCGGGGGATGTTAAGGTGTCTCTGGAACGATGAATTAAGATGGAACAAATGGCCTTATTCAGCTGTAAAAATCTTCTGAGCTTGTGACAATACTACTGTTGTTGGTGCACTGTAGAATTTTATTTTCAGTAGAAACAGCAACTGTTTATAATCTGCATTCCTCCTGGTATCATTTTGTAGTTGTATAAATAATGATAGAGAAATCTAATACTTCTGAGAAGGGGAGCTAACATCAATGAAAAAGTTTACTTTGGAACTGTGTGGAATGCAGCATCTTTTGTTTTTGGTGGATTAGCCTTAAACGCACTAACATTAGATCATAATGCAAACCGTGGAGAAGAAAACAGTGTCCTGTTAAAACCAACACTTAATTACAATTGAATTGTGTAGATGGATCTCTCCAATATTAATCCTGGAGTTAAAAGTTTGGTGAGCAGGAGTTCGGGAGATTAAGGGAGAAATGCACAAGCTCGGGCAGATAGGAACAGAGTATGATCCCCTCAATTTATTTCAACCTTCAAATATATTATGGCCGCTCTGATCATGATCTCACCTGCACTTCCCAGGATGATCCCAATAATCCTTGACTTCTCCATGGTCCAGAAGTCTAGTTCAGCCTTTAATACACTCAATCTTTCAGTTCTCTGGACTCATGGATCCCAGAGATTGGCCACGTCAGAGAAGAGATCTCCATCCCCGTCGCCATCTTTAAAGGCTCCTGGACGTCCGTGAGCGCAGGTGACCGAAGGCCCCATGCAGGCCGCGATCCTTGCACGACCAAACTCAAGTAAAGAAAGTAAAGTAAATGTTATTTATATAGCACGTTTAAATTAACTCGCGTTGAAACCAAAATACTTTACATAGAAGAAATAATTAAGTTTCCGTACATCCATAGAAAAATTAACAAAAAGAAGAATAATACAACACATTATAGAATTCAACATGAACGTCCCCCCCACAACAGAATCAACATTTTCCGCTGTGGGGAAAGGCATCAAAAAGTTAAGTCCTCTTCCTCTGTGATCACCCGAGGTTGGGGCCTATTTGTGGCCTCCGCTGCCAGTCCGATGTTTTCAGGCCCTCTTGCCGGGAAGATGGAACTCCGACGTCGGGTGAACACTCCTCTGTGGCTTGGAAGATGTCTGGAGAGGCTGCTTCAGTCAAGACCCAGACGGGTGGATTGCGGCTTCAGGTGGAGCCCGCTGAGCTGGTCCCCCGCTCGCTGGACCCGGCGGGCTGCCGGCATGGAAGAGGGAGCCTGCCGAGCCTGCCGAGCCTGCCGAGCCGACCTCTGCTTGTCCCCCCAAAGGCCGGAGATGGGGAGGAGGGAGCCGGTGCCGACGACCAAGTTGACGGTTAAGGAACAAGGCCAGTAGGAGAGGAGAAGGAACCGAGCGAGTTCTGGCCTTGAGGACAACTGAGGGAGGCACCCCCGAAGAACAATGGCAGACGGGCGAGGAGAGGGAAGTGGCGTACAAGGAAGGAGATAGCTGGGGGCCTGCAACAGCCTGGGACCTGCCTGGAACGGGCACCGCTCCCAAAAGAACTAGAGTGTGGATTTTTTTTTAACTCTGGAAAAAAAGGGGGGTGCGACCACACCCATCGCACCCCATCTTCGGACGGCCACCAGCTTTCTTCACCGCCTGCTGTACCTGCATGCTTACTTTCAGTGACTGATGTACAAGGACCCCCAGGTCTCGTTGCGCCTCCCCTTTTCCTAACTTGACGCCATTCAGATAATAATCAGTCTTCTGTTGTTGCAACCAAAGCGGATAACCTCACATTTATCCGCATTATACTGCATCTGCCATGCATCTGCCCACTTACCCAGCCAATCCAGGTCACTCTGCAGCCTCGTAGCATCCTCCTCACAGCTCACACTGCCACCCTGCTTAGTGTCATCTGCAAACTTGGAGATGTTACATTTAATTCCTTTGTCTAAATCGTTAATAGATATTGTAAACAACTGGGGTCCCAGCACTGAGCCTTGCGGTACCCCACTAGTCACTGCCTGCCATTGTGAAAAGGACCCGTTAATTCCTACTCTTTGCTTCCTGTCTGCCAGCCAGTTCTCTATCCATGTTAATACCCTACCCCCAATACCATGTGCTCTAATTTTGCTCACTAATCTCTTGTGTGGGACCTTGTCAAAGGTTAGATGTTAATGTTTGTTAAATTCATATAAAACGAAACTGAAAATTCCAGAAATTCAATGTCAGGCAGCATTCAAAGAGGGAGAAGCAGAATTAACTTTCCAGATCATAAATATTATCTGTCCTATCATAGTCATAGAGAGAATTAGGCCATTCAGCCCATCGTGTCAGCTCCGTCATTCGATCATGGCTGATTTATTTTTCCCTCTCAACCCCATTCTCCTGCCGTTGCCCCTTAACATTTGATAGCCTTCCTAATAAGGAACATAATAATTGCTGCTTTAAAAATACCCAATTATTTGGCCTCTACGGCCATCCGTGGCAATGAATTCTATAGATTCACCACACTCTGGCTAAATAAATTATTCCTCATCTTCATTCTAAGTGTACATTATTTTAATCTGAGGCTGTGCCCTCTGGTACTAGACTCTTCCACAACTGAAAATATCCTCTCCACATCCACACTATCTAGGCCTTTCATTATTTGCTAGGTTTCAATGAAATCCCCGCTCATTCTTCTAAACTCTAGCGAGTGCAGGCCCAGAGCCATCAAACACTCCTCACACATTGACCTAATCATCCCTGGCATCATTCTCATCAACCTACACTGGACCTTCTCCAACGCCAGCACATCCTTCCTCAGATACGGGGCCCAAGACTCTCACAGTATTCCATAGTGGTTTGACCAACTTCTTATAAAGTATTACATCCTTGCTTTTATGTCCTCTCCGAATGAATGTTAACATTGCCTTCCTTACTACTGATTCAACTTGCAAATGAACCTTTTGGGAATCCTGCACCAGCACTTACAAATCCATTTGCACCGATTTCAAATCCTCTCCCCATTTAGAAAGTCGCCTACATCCTTAATCCTTCCCTTAAAGTGCAATGACTGCACTCTTGGCTGCGCTGTATTCCAATTGGCACTTTGCCCACTTCCCAACCTGACCAAGTCCTATCTACAGGGTCCCTGCTTCCACAAGACTACCTGCCCGTCCACCTATCTTCGTAACATCCACAAACCTAGCCGCAAAGCCGTCAATTCCATCATATAAATCATTAACATAACATGAAAAGTAAACGACACAACACTGGGCCCTGTGGAAAACCACCACACTGGCTGCAAACCAGAAAAGGCTCCCTTTATTCCGACTCTGCCTGACAGCCACTCTTTTATCCATGTTAAAATCTTGCCACTAATACCAAGGGCTCCTATTTTGTTTATCAGCCTCATGTGCAGCACCTTATCAAAGGCTTTCTGAAAATAAAAGTAGGTAGCAATCCAGACGTGTACAATATTTAAAATCAGTTACTGCACAACGCAACTTCATGTTTCAGGGAAAGTCAACCCATCCAATATAACCACAACCTGATTTGTATACATCAAGAGTCAAGTGTGTTTTATTGTAATACCGTATATCCCAGAAAGAACAATAACATTATTACTTGCAGCAGAACAACAGAATATGTAAACATAGTACACTGTAAACAATATAATAAATGAGAAAAAAAGTTCAGTGTGTGTATATGCAGTATACACATACTTACATATACACATATACAGATCTCATATATACACACACACACACATAAATATGTACACATAATAAACAAACAATAATAGCTATAATAATTGCTATTTGCAATATGTCCTGATTTGACTGGGTATTTGTAATTATTCATTGTAAAATTCAGTACCTTGCAATGGAATTGGGGTTGAGTTTACTCAAATAGTTTCTACTGTTTAACATTGCTCCATTGTGGCCTTCCAAAGGGCTGTGTGAACCTCTGCAGAATTAACCTTTATCAAGCTGGGGAATCTGTCTGCTGAAGCTAACTCTAGTAGTTAAGTTGCTGAGGCATTAATCTGGAGTCATCAGTTCACATGCCAATATGGCAACTGGGAAATTTAAATACAAGTAATTAAATCAAATAAGAATTGAAGGGAAAAGGCTGTTGCTCTGTAACTATGTAATTGCTGGATTACGATACGATATGACAGAACTTTATTTATCCCAGGAGGGAAATTGGTCGTGGGATACATAAAGTTCCATCGTATTGTATTGTATTGTATTGTAATCCAACAATTTCATAGTTACAGAGCACCAGGCCTGTTGTAAAAACCCAAATATCACCTGATGCTGCCGAGCTTGCTGAGTTCATCCAGTGCTTTATGTTTTGCTCAAGATTCCAGCATGTGTAATATTGTTGCCTCCAAGGTGCTAAACCAGTTTAAGATCCTGGTGTGGAGCGGTGGACCAAGTAAATGTGACGAATCTTTGCTTTGTCCATAACAGAAGTCTTACGGTGGTTGCGGCACGACTCACATCACAGCGGCCTCTGCAGTCCTTCTGTCTTTTTGTTATTTTTTGTCCCGTTTTAATGTAGTTTTTATTTATTTTTTGATGGGGTATGTGTGTGTGTGTGTGTGTGTGTGTGTATGTGTGTGTGTGTGTATGTGTGTGTGTGTGTGTGTGTGTGTGTGGTGGGTGGGGGGGGGGAAACTTTTAAAATCTTTCCCCTGCACGGAGAACCCGACCTTTTCCCTGTCGGGTCTCCGTTGTCATTGGGGCTGCAACGTGGAGCGGCCTCCAGCAGGAACGACCTAGGGCTCCAGTCACGGAGCTGCGGACCTACTCACCATCACGGAGCTGGCCGAGTTCGGAGTGGGTGGAGCGGTGGTGGCGCGCTGCTGCGACCCGACCCCGGGGATTCGGAGGCTTACCGCAGGTCCGGTGGAAGTGACACCGGGAGCCCGCGGGTCCCTGCTGGGAGACCGCTTTTCGGGGCTTCCGCAATGGCGACTTCTGCCGCCCGAGTCGCGGGGTCGAGGAGTACCTGGAGCGGGGCCTTACATCACCGCCCGGCGCGGCTTCAATGGCTGCGGGACTTTGCTAGCGCCCGCCGGGGGCTCCAACAACAAGACCTGGAGCGTGGCCTTGCATCGCCCGGCGCGGCGTTACTGGCCGCGGGACAATTGCCATCGCCCGCGGGGGCTTTGACTCTGACATCGGGAGGGGAATGGGGAGTGCAGGGGAGAGATAAGTTTTTTTGCCTTCCATCACAGCGAGGAGGAGATGCGCTGTGATGGATGTCTGTGTAAATTGTGTTGTGTCTTGGGTCTTTTTTTCTTGTGTGTATGACTGCAGAAACAACATTTCATTTGAGCCTCTATGAGGTTCAAGTGACAAATAAATTGTATTGTATTGTATTATGTACTGTTCAGGACATCACATTTCGAAAAGATTGAGAGCTTTGCAGAGAGTGGCCTGTCCCACTTACGTGTCTTTGGCATGCATATTATGCGACCTCGTGGTCGCGTTAAGGCGCACGGGCATCGTATGGCCGCGCGGGGCCGGTCCCACTGAGAAGCGCGGAGGGGTATGTAGTTGTGCGCGACATCGCGCGGGGCTCCAAAATTTTTGTAGCGAACAAAATCTTCGCACGCCAACGGCCTGTCGTGTAACAGACGGCCAAAGTGGGACAGGCCCAAGATCCTGGCGCGACGCAACGTCTCACCTCCAACAGCAGCAGAAGCAGGCAAACGATCGTCGAACTCGGCCTGGGGCTCACGGCCGTTGCGGTCCGGATCCGCCCCCACTTCTACTCCCAGAGCGGGGCCAAGAAAATTGAAGATAGACACAAAATGCAGGAGTAACTCAGCGGGACCGGCAGCATCTCTGGAGAGAAGCAATGGGTGACGTTTCGGGTCAAGACCCTTCTTTTCAGACTGAAGAAGAGTCTCGACACGAAACATCACCCATTGCTTCTCTCCAGAGATGCTGCCGGTCCCGCTGAGTTACTCCAGCTCTGTGTCCATCTTCAAATGACGTCACGCGCTCCAGACGGCTGTGCGTACGAATGAAGTCGCTCGCGACCGTCGAGGCTCAACGTGACCACGAGGTCATGTAATTAGCGTGCCAAGGACACGTAAGTGGGACAGGGGCTTGAATGTTACTTGATTGAGTAACTTTGTGAATGTAGAGCAGGGAGGTGGGATAGTGTAGATGGGGCATCTTGGTGGGGATGGGCATGTTGGGCCAGAGGGCCTGTTTCCATGCTGCATTACTCTATGACTCCAGTGGTGAGGATCTATAGTAACTTGGATAGACCAGAGAAGCTTTACCTATAAATACCTTTAGAGTTCTCCTTGGATTCGGAGAGGTTGAGGGGGGATGTGATGGAGGTATTAAAAATCATTAAGGATCTAAACAGATTAGATGGAGACAAACTATTCCCATAGAGGAAAGGTCAAGAACCAGAAGGCATCAATTGAAAACGATTGGCAAAAGAATCAGATTTTATGCAACAAATATTTTTTTATGACTCAATTGATCAGAATCTGGTATATCATAAAAAGTGAAGGCAGATTATTTTGTGGTGTTTATTATGGAACTGTACCTAAATGAAACAACGAAAAAATGCAGAGCCTTATTTGTCCCATGAGCATGCGACTCCATGCGGCAAGCGCGACCTAAAGGGCCTGTCCCACGTGCATGCGACTGCATGCGGCAAGCGCGACCAAACCAGAAGCGGGGGCCGCGCGGAGGTCGAGTGAGTGACATGAAGTTTGAGCGAAGTCCGCGGGAAGTTCGCGCGTGACGTACGGCGTCGAGACGGTGCGTACGGCGTCGAGGTGGCTGTGGGTCGACAGGCCAGTTTTTCGGAGCCCCGCGCGATGTCAGGACCAGCTCCGCACAACTCCATACGGCTCTGGCGATCAAAGTGGGACCAGCCCCACGGACTCGTACGGCTCAAGCGACCACGTTAGGTCGCGCTTGCCGCATGGAGTCGCATGCTCGTGGGACAGGCCCTTTAGCAAGATGGTGTTTGAAATTATTTTCTAACGGTATACAAGTGTGCAGTGTCACATGATCAATTACATCATGCAGTGACGTTGAATGTGTATGTATATGAAAAGAGTATGTGAGATCCAGAGATTTGTAACGATAAAAATACCATCACTTGTCAATGTAGTGAAAGTATGTAAGAGATATTGAGGGCAACAAAGCTAGCTGTTCCCAGGCAAATGCTACTTTGTAGTCCATTTACATTGAGTTTTGGCCGTTGCTGCACCATTATCCCATAGGTAGATGATGGGGAGCTGCCTTTTGATCCATTGTCATCTTTCAGCACGAGCCCCACAGCATGGTCAGAGCAAGAGTTCCAGAAATCAGACCCAGTGACAAGTAAGGACCTGATGTTTTTCCAGGACTGTCTGATGTGTGACTTGGACAGGAATCTACTGATACCGAGGCTCTCATGGAGCTGTTGGCTTGGTCCATCTCGGTGGTAGATATGGCAAGTTGCAGATGTAGTGTTGGCATAACCTTTGGGAGAAGCTGCAGTGCATTGTGTAAATGAACACAGTGGCAAATTCATGTTTACGATTGGTGAGTGGGCTGCTTCATGCTTCTGGCTTGTGCCATATAGATGGTGGAAAAACCTTGTGGTGTCAGAAGATGTCATTCACCACAGGATTGCTAGTCCCTAACAGACACTTCCAGCCATAGTATTCATGCTGCTAGTCCAGTTCAGTATCTCAGTAATAGTGACCCCCCAAGATGTTATGGTGAGAGACTTGGTGATGATAAAGGTCATTGTGGCATGAATTTTACTTGCCACATCAACTATTTTCCAATGGTGGCTAGGTCTTTCTGTAGACAGGTATGCGCTGTATAGCCTTCTGGTTCTTGACCCTTCCCCTACCCAGAGATGCTGCCTGTCCCGCTGAGTTACTCCAGCATTTTGTGTCTATCTTCAGTGTAAACCAGCATCTGCAGCTCTGTTCGACACATGCAGACAAAATCAACTGCACTTAAGCCTTTGCAATTGTGCAAAGTACTATTGATACAGTCATTATATATCATAACAAGTACTTTAATTAGAATACATACAGAGACCATTGAAATGAGTACTGTAGGTTCGCAATCGTAACCAACATGACTGCCCGAATGCCACTAGGTGGTGCTAGTGTGGGAAACCTGACATGGATTATGGATCAGGTCATCATCAGCAAAACCAGACACGGATCAAATCAGCAATACTGTTTAATCTACATCCTCCTTCTTGGGCTTTTGCCCAAAAGGCAAACATAAAGCATGCAGGAGTAATATGTGTGTAAAGCTGTAAAAATTAATGTATCATCTCACAATAAAGCAATGGTGGATATACTGCAAGTAATATAAGTAATGTCGGTTATAGTTAATTAGAGTCCAAGATCTGCATCTAGACATAATCCCCATATCAAGCCATAGGCTTGCTGACCCGTCCTGCACGCGTCCGGTACAGGCTTTCAGCCGTGCCCCTCACAGGAGATGTCACCACAGGCACGACCTCCATCGGGAGTTTCTTGGCAGGCGACAACGCAACCAGCACAGGTTTCACAGGGGATTTGTCGACAGGCTTCACAGGGGTCTTTGTCATCGGCACCAGCCCCATTGGCAGTCCTTTTACAGGTACAGAAACAAAGTTCTGATCACAGAACTGCTCAACGTCTGCTGTCACATGCTCCTCATTCAGATAGTCGTTTCCATCCTCTGTCCATAGCACATGATCTGCACCATCATACTGGACCTGCCTCAATGGCACCAGCTCATTTACTGGTAGATTATGTTGTCGGTTTCGTCTGTATAGACCTCCGGCAGATTGTATCAAATAAGACCTTGGTCCCGGACACAGCTCCTTGACCGTACCTATATGGTCATACCCCTTCTGGGAGACGGACCACCTGGCCCTCCGGCAACTGTTGACGTGATGGATTTCACTCATCCTTCACATCTGGATACATTGGTGGTTCACACGACAGAAGATGCCGCCCTGCAGATGCCCACCTCAGCCATCAATCACGGATGGCCTGGCAATCAGCATTCGCTCCCGCTTGCTGTTCGGCCTCACTTTTCTGTCCGTGACGAACTGGCCATTGAAGGCGGGGTTATCAGAAAGGGCCACAAGGCAGTGATTCCGGCTTCACCCCAACAGAAATACTTTGACGCCGTACACTGAGGTCATCCTGGTTCTGAAGCTACGATGCAACGAGCAAAGAGCATGTTTTTCTGGCCTACCATGTCAGATTATATACACCAGAGGTTGCAGTCCTGTGCTGTGTGCAACAGCATGGCTCCACATCAACAGAAAGAGCCCCTTTTGCAGCACCCGGTTCCTGACTTGCCATGGTGGCTACTGACATTTTCGACAGGCGTGCAACCAATACTTGGTCCTGGTTGATCTGCTTCCCACAGCTTCTGGTGCGGCGATCGTCAAGAAACTTGCAAGGTATTTTTCAGTCCACGGGGCACCTCAAACCCTCATGTCTGACAAAGATGGCCAATTCACAAGTCAGCGTTTCAAGGACTTTGCAAAGGAATGGGATTTTAGGCACATCACCAGCAGTATGGAGTACCCACAGTCAAACGGGCTGGCTGAGCGGGCTGTCTGCAGTGCAAAGGATCTCATGGAGAAGTCCAGCAGGGCCGGGTCTGACGTGTTCTTGGATCTTCTCAATCTCTGCAACATTCCACGGGATCGCACACTCGGTTCGCCGGCTCAGTGACTCATGTCCAGACAGACCAGGGCTACTGTTCCAGTCTCGAAGCAGCTGCTCCAGCCACAAGTCTGCAAGCCCGAGGTGCTTTGGGCGATTCCGCAGCGTAAGAAACTGACGCAGAAGGCGTACTACGGCCATTCTAGTTGTCCTCTCCAACCGTTGTCCGATTCTGCTATCGAAAACAAGTGGGTCAGGTTTTCTGAAAGCTTCAGCCATGTCTGAGACTATGAAAAGCCTTGTAAATAGCAGGCAAAGTAAAGCTGAAATCTCACGTCCAACACCACGTGCAAAGTACTATTGATACAGATTCATTATATATCATAACAAGTACTTTAATTAGAATACATACAGAGTCCATCAAAATGAATACTGTAGGCTTCGAATCGTAAGTTGAACTGCCAAACCAACATGACTGCCCGCATGCCACTAGGTCGTGGTGGTGACATGGATTATGGATCAGGTCATCAGCTGCAAAACCAGACACGGACCAAATCAGCAATACTGTTTGATCTACAGCTAGGTTGATAAACAATTATATTGCAACATGTCATGCATGATTTATGTACCTAATTTGTTTTTGTAGGAATCAAAGTTCATCAATTCATGGCAATCATTGAAGGCATTGGACTTTGTCTATGGAACTGATGTGCTACAATGCTGAGAACTATGTTGTACCTTCCCCTTTGCTCTATCTATTGTTTATATATGGTATATCTGATCTGGCTGGATAGCATGCAAAACAAAGCTTTTCATGGCACATGGCACACGTGACAATAATAAACTTAAACCTAATCAGAGACAAACCTTTAATGATTAATTTAATGCTTAATACATCTATCTATGCTATTACTAAAACTCTCATTTTGACCACTTCCGGTTCACTTAAAAAAAAAATGTGCGCAAAAACAGTACCCTTTATCGCTAGGATTTTTTCGCCACCTTGCTCATCGTTATCCTCTCCTCCAAGCGCACCGTTTTGTTCCGATCGGTGGAATATTACTAAAGTTATGAAGGTTAAAAAAATCGTGAGATCAGCAGATTGGTCTTCTCGCCTGTCATTCACCGTGAAGGTAATGCCCTTTCCGGCACCCGCTGGAGAATAAAACCCCGGAGGCGGGGCTGAGTCCACAAGTAGTTCTGATTGTGTCCGCAAGAGTGGAATCGGGAAAGTCGCCGTGTGGAGTTGGGAATGTCGCTGTGTGGTGACGTGGCCGGTGGCTGCTGAGTGAAGTCCCTCCCCCTCACACACACCCGCTTCCCCCCTCCCCCTCACACAACCCCCCTTCCCCCCTCCCCTTCCCCTCCCCACACACCCCACCTCCCACTTACACTCCCACACCCACCCTTTACCCCTCCCCCGTTCCTCCCCTCTTCCCCCTTCCCCCACCCCCTCCCCACCACCACCCCCTCCCCCCACACCACCCCTCCCTCTCATACCACCACTCTCCCCACACCATCCCCTCCCCCACACCCACCCTCACCCTCAAGGCCTTCTTGGAGGAGATCTTCTCCACCAGCTCATCGAAACTCGTGTTGGCTACCGTGACGAACACCAACTCCATCCCCCCTCCACGACGGCCCAGCGGCGGCAGCGAGCAGGCAGACATGTAGGCGGGTTGGCAGAGCGGGGACGGGCCGAGTGGCGACTGAGCCGGAGGGGAGGGAGGGAGGGAGGGAGGGAGGGAGGGAGGGAGGGAGGGAGGGAGGGAGGGAGGGAGGGAGGGAGGGAGGGAGGGAGGGAGGGAGGGAGGGACAACTTCAGATGTAGTTCCATCCAAACCTGTGCAGTAACAGCAAGATTTTCTTACTTTTGTAATCCAATTGTCTTGAAATGACCACCTTGTCTCTAAGTTCTCTATTTCCTTCCTGTACTCCATTTCATCATTGTTTGTGTTTTGGCCATCTGCAAATTTGTAGATGGAATTAGAGCTGAGTTTGGCCGTACAGCCGTGAGTGTATCAGGAGTACAGTAGGCAACTGAGAATACATCCGCATGGAGCTATATTATATTACCTTTCTTCAATTTCTAGTGAGCACACACCGACCCGCCTATCAACCACAAGTTGTGTGTTGTTGCCATTGAAGACTATTCTATTTTTAGTTATCTTTCAAACTGAAAATTCTCACAATTTCCCATACGATACACCAACTGCTGCCTCCTCGTCATCCGCAACAACTGTCTCTCACCCTTTGTGGACTCTTTGTGTCCCACCCTCAATCTCACTATAATACCTCGTACCCTAGCTCCTTGGCAGGATGGATGTGGAGAGGATAGCACCTCTCGTATGAGGACATACAAAGAGTGACACTGTTTGAAGATACATGTGGTTATCCATTTGAGAGAAAAATTAGGTTAAAAAAATCACTTCGTCTAAGAGCAATGACAGCAGAGTTAATAATATCTTTAAGGTAGAGATGGATAGATTCTTGAGAAGTGAGGGTGTGAAAGGTCACCACTGGTAATCAGAAGTGCAGAGTTGAGGCTACATTCAGATCTGCCATGTTATTGTTGAACTGGTGAGTAGGCTAGAGGCATCTTCTACTACTCCTGATTTGTTTTCATGCATGTATGTTTGTGTGTACAAAATGTTTAATCCATGACGAATCGGTGGATATTATGCTGCGTTCATACAACATAGAACAGTACAGCACTGGACTACACTTCTTCCCACCCTGCTTCCTGCAAGGACCATCCCCTACTCCAAATTCCTCCGCCTATGCCGCATCTGCTCCCAGGATGAGGCGTTCCACACCAGGACATCTGAAATGTCCTCATTCTTCAGGGAACGGGGATTCCCCTCCTCCACCATAGATGAGGCTCGCACCAGGGTCTCTTCCATACCCCGCAACACTGCTCTCTCTCCCCATCCCCGCACTCGCAACAAGGGCAGAGTCCCCCTAGTCCTCACCTTTCACCCCACCAGCCGGCAAATACAACAAATAATCCTACGTCATTTTCGCCACCTCCAACGTGACCCCACCACTCGCCACATCTTCCCATCTCCCCCAATGTCTGCCTTCCGCAAAGACCGCTCCCTCCGCAACTCCCTTGGCAATTCTTCCCTTCCCTCCCGTACCACCCCCTCCCCAGGCACATTCCGTTGCAACCACAAGAAATGCAACACCTGTCCCTTTACCTCCCCCCTCGACTCCATTCAAGGACCCAAGCAGTCGTTCCAGGTGCGACAGAGGTTCACCTGTATCTCCTCCAACCTCATCTACTGCATCCGCTGCTCTAGATGTCAGCTGATCTACATCGGTGAGACTAAGCGGAGGTTGGGCGATCGTTTCGCCGAACACCTCCGCTCGGTCCGCAAGAACCTACCTGACCTCCCGGTGGCTCAGCACTTCAACTCCCCCTCCCATTCCCAATCCAACCTCTCTGTCCTGGGTCTCCTCCATTGCCAGAGTGAGCAATACCGGAAATTGGAGGAACAGCACCTCATATTCCGCTTGGGGAGCCTGCATCCGGCGGGCATGAACATTGAATTCTCCCAATTTTGTTAGCCCTTGCTGTCTCCTCCCCTTCCTTAGCCCTCGAGCTGTCTCCTCCCATCCCCCAGCACTCGGGCTCCTCCTCCTCCCTTTTTCCTTCCTTCTCCCCGCCACCCCTTATCAGTCTGAAGAAGGGTTTCGGCCCGAAACGTTGCCTATTTCCTTCGCTCCATAGATGCTGCAGCACCCGCTGAGTTTCTCCAGCATTTTTTTGTACCAGCACAGTAACAATGTTTGTGCTGAACATGATGCCAAGAAACTGACCTCCTTTCTCTATACAAGATTCATATCCCTCTATTTCCAGCAATTCCATGTGCCAATCTAAAATCCTCTTCAACCCCACTATCATCTGCATCCACTACCACCTCTGGCAATGTATCATTTTCTAAACCTCTCCCCCTCTTGCCTTATAGCTATGCCCTCTAGTGTTGGATATGTCCACCCTGGGAAAAAGTTTCTGGCTGTCTTCAATATCAATGCCTCTCACAGTTTGGTACACTTCTATCAAGTCTCCCCTCAACCTCCGATATTCCAGAGGAAACAGTGCAAGTCTATCCAACCTCTCCCTGCAGCTGAAACCCTTCAATCCAGGCATCATTCTGGTAAACCTCCTCTGCGCCCTCTCCAAAGCCTCCACACCTTTCCTGTAATGGGGCAGCCAGAAATGCAGCCTAACCAAAGTCTTGTAGAGATCTTTGTGTATCTTTGTTATTCACCGAAGATAGACACAAAATGCTGGAATAACTCAGTGGGACAGGCAACATCTCTGGAGAGAAGGAATGGGTGGCATTTCGGATTGAGACCCTTCTTCAGACTGAGAGTCAGGGGAAAGGGAGTCTAGAGCTATGGATGGGCAAGGTGTGAAAACAACAGATCGAAGCAGACAATGATAAAGGAAATATAGAATGGTTCATTAGACAATAGACAATAGGTGCAGGAGTAGGCCATTCGGCCCATTGAGCCATTCAATGTGATCATGGCTGAGCATCCCCAATCAGTACCCCGTTCCTGCCTTCTCCCCATATCCCCTGACTCCGCTATTTTTAAGACCCCTATCTATCTCTCTCTTGAAAGCATCCAGAGAACCTGCCTCCACCGCCCTTTGAGGCAGAGAATTCCACAGACTCACCACTCTCTGTGAGAAAAAGTGTTTCCTCGTCTCCGTTCTAAATGGCTTACCCCTTATTATTAAACTGTGGCCCCTGGTTCTGGACTCCCCCGACATCGGGAACATGTTTCCTGCCTCTAGCGTGTCCAAGCCCTTAACAATCTTATATGTTTCATTGTTAGCTGAGGGGAGGGTGACAAGGAGGCACAAAACCTATAGAGATTTTTATTGGTGAAGATTGCAACAATGCTTCTTCTAGAAAAAAAAACCATGTTTAATTGTCCTGCTGTTTTCATTTGTTTTGTTGAATAGTGCTAAAGAACTCCCATTGCTCAATTCCCATGCAACCACATATTCAAGATCATCGACTCCAATTTTGTTGAGACACCTTTCGCTTTGTGCTCTTACTTTAACAATCTAGAAAACATTCCAGATATCTCTTAGAGTTCCATGAGATTGAATTTTCAATAACATTGAATCATCTACCTATTTAGTATTTGTGACAAAGAACAGCGCATCAGAGTGAAGCTCAGATAGAGTTTACGGGGGAGGACATGGGGCGAGGCAGGTTTGCGGAATGGAATTAGCTATGTACACAATTCTGTGAATTCCTGTTGTCGGCCAAAGCAGTTGTCAAACCAAGTGTGGGTGCATCCTGACAAGAAGGTTTTTATGATGCTTCTGTAGAAATTTGTAAGATTCGTTGGAGAAATGCAAAATTTGCCAAGTCTCCTGAGAAAGTAGACATTGGTGTGGTTTCTTGGATGTAGCATCAATGTGGTTGGTCTAGGACCAATTGTTGGTAATATTTACAGCAAGGAATTTGAAGCTGTTGACCATTTCCACCAGCACCATTGATATTGACTGGGACAGGTACACCACTCATTTCTTTAAGTTGATGACTAGCTCCTATGTCCTGTTGATATTGAGGGAGAAGTTGTTGTCTTGCATTACTGCACTAAGCTCTCTATCTCCATTCTGTACTTCTCTTGATTGAGATCTAGCCTAAGCTGGTGGTGTCATCTGCAAATTTACAAATGGAGTTACATAGAAACATAGAAAACAGGTGCAGGAGTAGGCCATTCGGCCCTTCGAGCCTGCACCGCCATTCAATATGATCATGGCTGATCATCCAACTCAGTATCCCATACCTCCCCTCTCTCCATACCCCCTGATCCCTTTAGCCTCAAGGGCCACATCTAACTCCCTCTTAAATATAGTCAATGAACTGTGGCCTCAACTACCTTCTGTGGCAGAGAATTCCACAGATTCGCCACTCTCTGTGTGAAAAATGATTTTCTAATCTTGGTCCTAAAAGATATCCCCCTTATTCTTAAACTGTGACCCCTTGTTCTGGACTTCCCCAACATCGGGAACAATCTTCCTGCAACTAGCCTGTCCAACCCCTTAAGAATTTTGTAAGTTTCTATAAGAGTTAGAGTAGAATTTGGCTCCACAGTGGTGAGTGTATAAGGAATGTGGCAAGGAACTGAGCACACATCCTTGCAGGGTACCAGTGTTGAGAATTACTGTCAATGAGAGGAGAGGTTTCTGAATCCTAGGTCTGGAAATGTTGTGATGAGTGTGTTGGAGACAGGACTTTAGTTAATAAATAGGAGTCTGGTAAAGGTCTCCTTATTATCAAGATGTTTCATGAATGAGTGTAGGGCCAGGGAGATGACCTGATGTGACGGTGGATGAATTGTAGTGGATCAAGGCTGCCAAGGAAGCAAGCATTAATGTGCGCCATGACCAGCACTTCATCATGAGTGGGTTTCTTAAAGCAGGTGGGAACCACAGAATGGAGTAGGAAAAAATTAAAGATGTCCACAAATACTCCTGCCAGCTAGTCCATTCTGGTCCTGAGGACCAGACACATCAGGGAACTTCATCCAGGCTGATTGTGCTCTCTGTGAGTTCATTCAGGAAGACCTATTTGTCATCTGCAACAGTGACCGTGAGTACAGACGCACCCGAGGCTGTAGGGCAGATGATATTATTCCATTGACCTTTTCTTCAAGGTGAGCATAGGATGCATCAAGCTCATGGGAGAAGGATGGATTGTTGCCAGTACTGCTAACTCATGTTGTAACCTGTTATGGCATGCAAGTCTTTCTACTATTGGCAGGTTATCCTGGGACTCTAACTGGAATTCCTTCTTGGGATCCTGGATGGCTTTGTGAAGGTCATATATAGATTTTGTGTACTGCTCGGAATTGTTTGATTTGAACACATGAAACTTGGACTTCACCTGGGAATCGACCTCACGGTTTCATCCAGTTTCCACTTGGGGAATACTCATATTGTCTTCTTTGGCGTGCAGTCCTGTACTCATTTACTGATGAAGACTATCACGTCCATGGCATACTCATGGCCGCAGAGCCCATGAATATTGACCAGTCCACCAGCTGCAAAGGATCTCATCTGCTTCCTGTCAAAGCTGTTGGATTGCTAGCCTGCGATCGTTATTCCACTGGTTCCTCAGCGTACGTGCATAATGCAGTAAACTTGGCTTGACTTGACTTGACTAATTAGAGGCCCATTTATCAAATTGAACTCAACATTTGATATGCATTTCTGGCTCTGTATCTAGTCAGCTTCAGTAACATTCTCCCACAAGAAAAGTAACCGGATATCTTTCCCCTACTTCTTAAACGTCAGCTGCTTGTCCAGATACAATAATTTGTATCCATTTTTTAAATACTTGGGGTCATCGTTCAATGTTTCCGGTAAGGATGTATCAGAAATTTGGGCTGGCAAATATAAATTGTGATGGATATTCACTATCCAGGCTGAAAAGACTAAACGTGAAGTTTTTTTTCGGGCTTTTCGCAGTTTTTTTAAATAATTAAAAAGCTTTTAGTGTGGCAGCCAAGCAAAAAACATATGATTGATTAACATAAGTCCAAATCTTTTCCTGCACCATCAAGAGAAGCATGACTAACCTATTAAGAATAGTACCATCCTGTACCAAAAACATGAAAGAAACATGTCATCATAAAGTACCAAGTAACCTTTCAGAGTAATGTGGTGAAATAAATGACGCATGTCATAGAAACATAGAAAATAGGTGCAGGAGGAGGCCATTCGGCCCTTCGAGCCAGCACCGCCATTCATTGAGATCATGGCTGATCGTCACCTATCAATAACCCGTGCCTGCCTTCTCCCCATAACCCTTGACTCCACTAGCCCCTAGAGCTCTATCTAACTCGTTAGATAGACATCACATAGGGATAATGTCGATTTAATTAAGTCATGGCATCCACTTGGGTCAGTGTAACCATCTGTTGGAAGGAAAGTTAACTTAAAGTACCCAACCACCTTTTAAAGAATATGGTAAAAAAAACCCCCAAGGTGAATGAATTAAGCCGTGTCATCTACTTAGTCTGCTCAATATAACCATCAAATAGAGATAATGTAATTGGTATAAATACTGCATGCATGTGAGAAGAGGGAGGGGTGTCATAGGAGTTAAAAATATGAGTTAGAGGAGGCAAAGAAAAAACATAGAATGTACTTCTCAGCCTCTGTAATTGACGGACAACTTGTTTATCCAAACCTCATTGGTCGTTTTTCTAGTATTAGTATAATACGAATTATACTTGTGTGGGCGAACTAAAGGTTGCAAATCGCTGCTTCGGGGGGAGGCCGTCGAGTCAGTCCCCCGGCCAAACTCAAGGTCCGTAGTTTCCGAGCCAGTCCTCGAGGTCGCTCTGAAGGTCCAGCAGATCATCGCTTCATGGGAGCCAGTGCCAGCCCCGCACGGCTGAACGGAAGGCGTGATGCATCGTGGCCTGCAGGAGGGAGTCACCGAGCCGGCCTCTTGTTCATCCACAGGAGACCAGAGACCAGAAGGATGGAGCCACGAAGTATGTCCTGGGAAGGAGGGAGGCCAGTGGGAGAGAGGAAAACCTTGGTCTGGCCTATCGCGCCATTGTGGTCGGCTGCGGGAGGTACCCTATGGAACAAAGAGGGACGTGGAGGAAGGAGATGGCTGGAGCATGCTGACCAGTTGCATCGTGGCTTGGTTCGGCAACTTGAGCGCCCTGGAGAGGAAGAGACTACAAAAAGTAGTAAACACTGCCCAGTCCATCATCGGCTCTGACCTCCCTTCCATCGAGGGGATTTATCGAAGTCGCTGCCTCAAAAAGGCTGGCAGTATCATCAAAGACCCACACCATCCTGGCCACACACTCATCTCCCCGCTACCTTCAGGTAGAAGGTACAGGAGCCTGAAGACTGCAACGTCCAGGTTCAGGAATAGCTACTTCCCCACGGCCATCAGGCTATTAAACCTGGCTCGGACAAAACTCTGAACATTAATAACCCATTATTTGTTATTTGCACTTTATCAATTTATTTATTCATGTGTTTTGTAGTCAATGCCTATTATGTTCTGTGTGCTGAAGCAAAGCAAGAATTTCATTGTCCTATCAGGGACACATGACAATAAACTTGAACTTGAACTTGAGTCCAGCAACAACCTGTGACTTGTCTGGTACAGGCACCATTCGTAAGAACCAAAGGTACTAGAGGATACATCGGCAATTAGAACAATCTATACCGAACAGCGAGCTGTAGATGTGGACGCCATGACAGTGTGGCAGCAGCTCTATAAAATGGCGTTGACAATCGCACATGTGATACTATGCTGAGTGGCCCATCTTGCTCTGCTCTATAATCTTTGGTAAGAACTAGAATAGAGCGTGGACTCTGAACATGGCGCCTCCTGCATGTAGCTAATCGGTGGTATGGTGATACGCCACTGGACTATTTGTAATGAGAAGAATTTCACTCTGTTAACAATTAACATATGTGACTATGTGACATTAAAAAGCACTTCTGACTATTGTGTTGTGGGAATCCTTTGTGAAAAATAACCTTCGATAATATAACCTTTGTAAACTATAATAGTTGCAGAAATTATTTCTCATAGTGAAAGATGCTTCATTAAAATTTATATCTCAGCGTTTAATGAGTTTTGTTAGCTGCAAGTTCATGTTCATAAGTGATAAGAGCAAAATTAGGCTATTCGGCCCATCCAGTCTGCTCCGCCATTCAATAATGGCTGAACTATTTTTCCCTCTCAACCCCATTCTCCTGCCTTCTCCCCATAACCCCTGACACCTGTACTGATCAATAAATCAGTGATTGTTGACAGCTAAACCCATTCAGAGACTCAAGTAGTGAGTCATTTCAAGGTTGATACAATACTATAGATAGTCATCACAGGTATTGATTTAACCTTAGGACTAAGGGGGGTGTACTCAGTATCACCACAATATCAGCCTCTCTCTGTTTAAAAGAATAGTTGCAGATTTTCTCTGTTCACATTTACCTTAGTTTGGATATCGGCATCGGGAGAAGAATGGAGACCAGGGGAGAGACAATACTTTGCCTTCCATCACAGTGAGGAGGAGATTCACTGTGATGGATGTTTGTGTAAATTGTGTTGGTGTGTGTCTTGGTTCTTTTCTTGTTGCATGACTGCAGAAACCAAATTTCGTTTGAACTTCATTTGAGGTTCAAATGACAATAAACGGTATTGTATTGTAATTAGTTGGCTCTACAATCACTGCATTAAAACTCTACCATTACATTTGGTGTAATATTAAGCAAAATAGTGCTTTTTCACTTTTGCTGCATTAGAATTTTAAAATCCCATTGCTATGACAGAGGCTTTTATATCCATTCTCCAAGCTGAATAATTAGGAATGTCAGTACTTCAAACCATATTGGCATGATATTTTTTAAGGAGTCCAAATACACTTTTTGAAGGAAGTTAAGCTAGGAAGTAGAAACTAACCAATGCTAACAAAAGTATTTGTTTAAATTATAATGACATTTATCACATTCTGGATTTTGCCTATTTTCATGAGGAAAACTTCTTGTGAGAGAAATTCAGTCGTCTTAATGTTTGATCTATTGACACCAAAGGGCAAGTACAAACATGGATTGTGTGCTGTTTTAGCTAGAAATATGATCAGGTTGTTTTAAACCTAAACCTTTCAGTATGCAATAAAGATCATATATGCAAATTGAATGTTTAAGCTTTAAGAAATGACCAGGAGAAGGTTTGTAATGTCAGCTGCACAAATAGGGTGCATACTTGTAATTTGTTCGGGCGTGTGAAATGAGCAGACAAACCCTTGTAGAAGCTGTGCAAGAATTTTATACGCTTGTACGTTTATGCATCATTTCCCACAAGTACTGGTGATGCCGATATTATATTACAACAGCATGGGTTTGTTTGGATATTGTGTTATAGAGACATATCTTAACGGAACCATACAAAATACCCCAAATTAAATATTTCAGATGTACTTTTATTGTACATGATAAATAATTATAAAAGTTTATAACTGTTGAAGGCTATTTTTAGTTTAGTTTAGTGTAGTATAGAGGGACTGTGCGGAAACAGGTCCTGCGGCCCACCCAGTCCACATCGACCAGCGATCCCCACACACTAACACTATCCTGCACACACTAGGGACAATTTTACATTTATACCAAGCCAATTAGCTGACAAACCTGGATGTCTTTGGAGTCAATTATTGCTGTCAACTTTGCTTGTCACTTATCAGACAAAGTTAGTCTAGACCATGCTGTGTATTGCTGCCTCATTACCTGTGGTGCTGTAAATGCAACTGGAGATTGTGGAGTTATTAGTAAGCATTCTCAGTGTCATGGAGAGAAGGTGGTTCATTAAGTAGCTCCAGATGCTACGGCCCAGAACTCTTCCCTCAGTCACTCCTTCAGGAATACTCTTGTAATTGGGATGATGGCCCTCCATCAACGGATTACCGCAGAAGACATTGGGACAACTTGGTGCAACTTCCTCCAAATGGGATTCGACATGGCAGAGTGCTGTTTCATCAGTTGAGACTGGGCCACTGGTGGTTATTCCATGTCCATATTTCATGTGACATAGAGACATAGAAAATAGGTGCAGGAGTAAGCCATTCGGCCCTTCAAGCCTGCACCGCCATTCAATATGATCATGGCTGATCATCCAACTCAGTATCCTGTACCTGCCTTCTCTCCATACCCCCTGACCCCTTTAGCCACAAGGGCCACATCTAACTCCCTCTTAAATATAGCTAATGAACTGGCTTCAACTACCTTCTGTGGCAGAGAATTCCAGAGATTCACCACTCTCTGTGTAAAAAATGATTTTCTCATCTCAGTCCTAAAATACTTCCCCCTTATCCTTAAACTGTGTGACCCCCTTGTTCTGGACTTCCCCAACATCGGGAACAATCTTCCTGCATCTAGCCTGTCCAACCCCTTAAGAATTTTGTAAGTTTCTATAAGATCCCCCCTCAATCTTCTAAATTCTAGTGAGTACAAGCCGAGTCTATCCATGTGACGTCATGAGACATCACAGGGCCAGAGTGAACATTAGGATTCCCAATGTCACTCCTTCCTGATTGTACAACACCACATGGATCTGACATGCCAGTTGGGTGGAACATAAGAAGTGATTGTAATGGAGGAGTCCCTGGAGCGCAGGAGGATGATGGATGATATTATTGAGGTGTATAAAATCTTGAGAGGAATAGATCGGGTAGATGCACAGAGTCTCTTGCCCAGAGTAGGTGAATCAAGGACCAGAGGACATATTCTGATCGTAGCTTATAATTCTCTCCAATCTCCCTTTCGCTACTATCCAGTTTTTGTCTCGCTGACGCATGGATCCAAGTCAAGAAAGGAAAAAGGAAGAGGAGGAGCCTGAGGGCTGAGGGAGAGCTGAGAAGGGGAGGAGACAGCAAGGGCTACCGGAAATTGGAGAATTCAATGTTTATGCCGCTAGGGTGCAGACTGCCCAAGCGGAATATGAGGTGCTGCTCCTCCGATTTATTCTATTTTCCTTCCATTCCTCTCAATATTTCCAACCTGCTGTTTCTGATTGACATTTTTTTGGACAGCACCATCCTCAGAACAGCGCTATTATGACGCATGCCAGCATGCATCAAGGACCAGAGGACCAGTCTGAAGAAGGGTTTCGGCCCGAAACGTCGCCTATTTCCTTCGCTCCATAGATGCTGCTGCACCCGCTGAGTTCCTCCAGCAATTTTGTGTACCTTCGATATTCCAGCATCTGCAGTTCCCTTTTGAACACCAGAGGACATATAGCAGGTTCAAGGTGAAGGGGAAAAGATTTAATAGGAATCCGAGGGGTAACTTTTTCACACAAAGGGTGGTGGGTGTATGGAACAAGCTGCTGGAGGAGGTAGTTGAGGCTGGGACTATCCCAACGTTTAAGAAGCAGTTAGACAGGTACATGGATAGGACAGGTTTGGAGGGATATGGACCAAATGCAGGCAGGTGGGACTAGTGTAGCTGGGACATTGTTGGCAAGTTGGGTCGAAGGGCTTGTTTCCACACTGTATCACTATCTAACTCTCTGTGACTTCATGAGTCAGTCACAGGTCTGACTCATCTTTATTGCCTGCCAAGCCTCCCTGCTTGAATCCCTGTAGTTCTGTATCTTAACCCAGTGACAGATACATTCTGAGATAAACAGGATAAAATACATCATCTTAGGTTGTGATCGTAGCTTATAATTCTCTCCAATCTCCCCTTCGCTACTATCCAGTTTTTGTCTCGCTGACGCATGGATCCAAGTCAAGAAAGGAAAAAGGAAGAGGAGGAGCCTGAGGGCTGAGGGAGAGCTGAGAAGGGGAGGAGAGAGCAAGGGCTACCGGAAATTGGAGAATTCAATGTTTATGCCGCTAGGGTGCAGACTGCCCAAGCGGAATATGAGGTGCTGCTCCTCCGATTTATTCTATTTTCCTTCCATTCCTCTCAATATTTCCAACCTGCTGTTTCTGATTGACATTTTTTTGGACAGCACCATCCTCAGAACAGCGCTATTATGACGCATGCCAGCATGCACGAGCCCACCACAAACTCCATGTCTAACCATTGATTCCATTCACCAAATTGGGAACATTTCTCAGATTGGACAAAGGATTCACAAAACTGCTGGTCACAAACTGAGCTTGGCAGGGGAGATTGAAAGCCTACTTATTCCAAGAAATGGTCATGAATAAAATTATTAGCAGCTGTGGAAAGGGTTCACATGCAGTCAAACTATGATGGGAATTGATGGGAGAGTAACATTAACATCGGGGCCAGTTTTTAATGGAAATCTAAATGCTAACCAAATGTAGCTGGAAGTAGGTGAAGATTTAGTAGCCACTGACTAATAGGTCTTTGTTGCCACATGATTTAATCAGTATATCAATATGTCAATACTCAAGCAACTGATAGTGTATTTTTGGATCTGTTTGTGACACACACAACCCGACAATAGAAGCTCTCACTGCGTCGTACATGAACAGAAACTTGCTGAGAGAAGTCTGCCTGATTTTCAAAGTGTGCATTCAGGAAGATGATTCAACCTTCTTGGACTGCTGTAGGTATTGTAGTGAAGGTACACCCACAGTGGTTTTGTACAGGAAGTTAGTGTGTAGTTATTTTACCCGGAGGTAATGAACGGATGATGATATATCTTAAATCAAGATGGGGTGCGACTTGCATAGAAACCTGCCAATGGTGACATTCCTGAGCTTATTTTACTTGACTCTGCCGTTGCTAGAACTCTTGAGTTTGTGATTGCATTGCTGAAGATGCTTTGGTGAGTTGCTCCAATGCATTTCACACACACTTCATAGACATGGGGTGGAATAATGTGCAACCCCGAATATTGACTAGTTCCTTATTTTGGGTTATACAATGTTCCAAAAGAACAGGCCGACCTCATTGTTAATTAAGGAAGATGCTGCAACAATGTTGAGATATTGTTCACAATATCACTGTCCGAGAACACTGATGCAATTATCAAGAAAGCACATCAGCGCCTCTACTTCCTGAGAAGATTACGGAGAGTCGGTTTGTCAAGGAAGACTCTCTCTAACTTCTACAGGTGCACAGTCGAGAGCATGCTGACCGGTTGCATCGTGGCTTGGTTCGGCAATTTGAGCGCCCTGGAGAGGAAAAGACTACAAAAAGTAGTAAACACTGCCCAGTCCATCATCGGCTCTGACCTTCCTTCCATCGAGGGGATTTATCGCAGTTGCTGCCTCAAATAGGCTATCAGCATCATCAAGGACCCACACCATCCTGGCCACACACTCATCTCCCTGCTACCTTCAGGTAGAAGGTACAGGAGCCTGAAGACTGCAACGACCAGGTTCAGGAATAGCTACTTCCCCACAGCCATCAGGCTATTAAACTTGGCTCGGACAAAACTCTGAACGTTAATAACCCATTATCTGTTATTTGCACTTTACCAGTTTATTTATTCATGTGTGTATATATTTATATAATGGTATATGGACACACTGATCTGTTTTGTAGTAAATGCCTATTATGTTCTGTTGTGCTGAAGCAAAGCAAGAATTTAATTGTCCTATCAGGGACACATGACAATAAACTCTCTTGACTTGACTTGACTTGATACAGAGGTAGTGGATAGTAACGTAGAATTGGTTTGCGTTGAAATTGTAAATAGTAGGGAAAGGGAGACATGGGAAGGAGGAGTCTATAGGCCCCCAAATGTTGATCTCCCGATAGTGTGGAGCACAAAAGGGGAAATATCTAGGGCATGTTTGAAAGGAACTGCAATTGCCAGTGGGGAGATTTTAATCTTCAAATTGATTAGATGAAGAAAGTGGCATGGATAACAGCGAAGAAGAATTTGAGGATTGCCTCTGGTGTGAACACCAGAAGACTAAAACCACTGTCTTCAACTTCAATCTGTTCATTATAATGGCACGAAGGTAAAGTGTGGGTGGCGCGACTTTCGTCAGCAGCGGCCTCTGCAGTCCGTCTGCGTTTTTATTATTTTATGTCTTATGTTTTTATGTAGTTTTTGTTATTTTTTGTTGGGGTATGTGTGTGGGGGGGTGGGGTGGTGTGGGAGGGGTGGGGGTAACTTTTAAATCTCTCCCTGCACGGGAGACCCGACCTTTTCTTTGTCGGGTCTCCGTTGTCGTTAGGGCCGCAACGAGGAGCGGCCTCCAACAGGAAGACCGGGCACTGTGGTGCCGACTACTCACCTCACCGTCGCGGAGCTGGCCGAGTCCAGAGCGGGTGGAGCTGTGGTGGACGCTGCTGCGACCCGACCCCCGGAGATTCGGAGGCTACAACTGCGGGTTTGGCGGACGGCGGCACCGGGAGCCCGTGGGTCCCTGGGGGGAGACCGCTTTTCAGGGCTTCCGCAACGGCGACTTCTCCCGCCCGAGTTGCGGGGTTGAAGAGCACCTGAGCGGGGCCTTACAGCACCGCCCCGCGCGGCTTGGAATGGCTGCGGGACTGCGAGCGCGCGCCGGGGGCTCTAACATCAAGAACCCGGTGTGCGACCTTGCATCACCCGGCGTGGCTTTAATGGGCGGGACAATTCGCCATCGCCCGCCGGGGGCTTTGACTTTGACTTTGACTCTGACATCGGGGGGGGAGAGTGCAGTGGAGAGATAAGTTTTTTTGGCCTTCCATCACAGCGATGTGATGGATGTTTATGTAAATTATGTTGTGTCTTGGGTCTATTTGTTTGTAATGTATGGCTGCAGAAACGTCATTTCGTTTGGACCTCAAGGGGTCCAAATGACAATAAATTGAATTGTATTGTATTGTATTGTATTGTATTTTCTAAGGTGCACTGGGTAAATAAGCTAACTGATTCATAAAACTCAGCAGGAATTTATTCCAATTAGAAAAAGGTAATCCACGAGAAAAAAGAGGCACTATCTGTCATTAACAAAAGAAGTGAAGGATAACATTAAAATGATGAGGAGGACCCACTAGGTAGTAAGGGGTGGTACGTCAATATCCAGGGAGGGTGTAACAATCCAGCAACGAAAGATCAAAACAAACTGTAAGAGTTTTTATGAACACAAGAGAGAGAGAATGGCCTGCTCCTGCACCTATTATCTATTATCTAGATTCCTCCGGCATCTTGCTTTATTTTTGCAGCATTGCTACATTTCCCTGCTCTCGAGTAAACAAAAACATATTTGAAAGCCCGATCCGACATTACTGTCCGACTTGGGCGACTTTTTAGGAGACGATGTGGTCGCCACGTGGTTGCCGGGGTGTCACCTGTATGGTTGTGAGTAGTCTCCTCAGTCGGCCAAAGTGTCGTAGCGTCTATCTGGTCGGTGAAAACATGTATCAACATGTTTGAAAAGTTTTCGGCGACAGTGACGACTTGGGTTTGACGCCAAATGAGCGTAGCTTGACGTGGTTGTCGCCGGCCAGGATGTCATCGGTTGTGGACAGGATGTCATAAGCTGTCGCTGGTGCTGACTTTGGTGAACTTCAATGTCGTATACGCCGGCAGTCGCCAAAAAAAAGCGTCTAAGTGGGACAGGCCCATAGGAAGAAGCGTGCTGTAAAATTGACTTTTGATTCCTGTTCCTTCTGCTGAATTAATATTACTATTGACATAATTGGCATCATTACTGCCCATTGTGTTTCAGTCAGGCAGTTGGGGTAAAAATATCTTGCACGAAGCAATGCAGATGGAATGCATAAGAAAGAAGATTGTGGTATGAGCTTTAAAATATATTAAGATGTAATATAGTCATAGATTCATTGTCAATCAGCATGAAATCAGGCCCTTCAGCCCAGCTTGCCCACCCTGACAAACATACCTCATTACACCAGTGCCACCTGACTGCGTTTGGCCCGTATCCCTCTTAACCTATCCTATTCATGTACCTGTACAAATGTATCTTGTGATAGTATCTGCCTCAACTACCTCCTCGGCAGCTGGGCCCACACACCCGCCAGCCTTTGTCCACAATTAAAGGTCTTCTTCATTTTGAATGATGTCCATTACATGAAAATCTCTAATTCTAAATACAAGTTTCCCACATACTAAAAAACTGGCTTTGGTAAAATTTGAAATGGCATTTGGAAAATAGTTTAACACAGCTGGGATGCAATACATTAAGATTGTCTTACTCCATGTTTTTCCAAGAAATTTAGAAAGTTCCACCCTAAAATTTGTTGACTTTTTGCAATCCAGAGAGCAGTAAAAAATGACTTTATTACTACAAGGCTTCCATTACACTCGCGTTCACATGGATTGAAATGCTAATAACAAGTTAAATTCTGCTGATAGCTATTTTCTTCTGTATAACATTTGTATGTTTTATAAGTTTTATTTGGGTATTTTCCCTTAAATTCTTTAGTCAGAGGGAGGTGAATTTGTGAAATTCTTTGCCACAGAAAACTGTAGAGGCCAATTCAGTGGATATTCTTAAGGCAGAGATTGATAGATTTTTGATTAGTACAGGTGTCAGAGGTTATGGGGAGAAGGCAGGAGAATGGGGTTAGGAGGGAGAGATAGATAGAAACATAGGAACATAGAAAATAGGTGCAGCAGTAGGCCATTCGGCCCTTCAAGCCTGCACCGCCATTCAATATGATCATGGCTGATCATCCAACTCAGTATCCTGTACCTGCCTTCTCTCCATACCGCCTGATCCCTTTAGCCACAAGGGACACTCTTAAATATAGCCAATGAACTGGCCTCAACTACCTTCTGTCGCAGAGAATTGCACAGATTCACCACTCTCTGTGTGAAAAATGATTTTCACATCTCAGTCCTAAAAGATTTCCCTCTTATCCTTAAACTGTGACCCCTTGTTCTGGACTTCCCCAACATCGGGAACAATCTTCCTGCATCTAGCCTGTCCAACCCCTTAAGAATTTTGTATGTTTCTATAAGATCCCCCCTCACTCTTCTAAAATCTAGCGAGCACAAGCCGAGTCTATCCAGTCTTTCTTTATATGAAAGTCCTGCCATCCCAGGAATCAGTCTGGTGAACCTTCTCTGTACTCCCTCTATGGCAAGAATAGATCAGCCTTGATTGGATGGCGGAGTAGACTTGATGGGCCGAATGGCCTAATTCTACTCCTATCACTTATGACCTTATGACTTAAATTAAAAATTAGGCCCACTGACAAACCCAGAGTGAATTTTGTTCATTTTTCGAAAAGAAAAAGTCATGGAATAACATTTTGGAACCATGAGTATAGCAAGAGATGCAGATGTTTTGTGAATTGAAGAATATTATGCAAGTATCTAATAACACAGAATGGGAAATGTTGCAATTTATGTTTATTACATTCCTGAATAATTTCCAGTGAGAAGCAGCTTTCCAATCTCCAAGGCAATTATCCTAAGCTAATTGAGAAAAGTTTCATTCCGAGCATTTACTGCACTTCAAGGATTGATGTAGTTGTAGTGGAAACAAAACTAAACTTTGCCAAAGCTCATTAACATGTGCTGTTAACTCTTGTTTCTTTCTCCACTGATGTTGTCTAACTTGTCGAACACTGGGGGGTGTTCCCTGTTTTTGGGGGTTTTATTTCAGAAATTTGATAAAACTATTGTGAGTGTGACTGTAGGACCCATAATCGATAGATTTGTGGGTTATATAAAAGTTGTTGGCATCGTGAATGGCGAGAAAAGCTGTCTAAGGTCACTGCACGGAACATGTCAAATGGAATGTTGGAGGGAGAGTTGACAGGATGAGAGGGGATCTCATTGAAACATATAAGATTGTTAAGGGCTTGGACATGCTAGAGGCATGAAACATGTTCCTGATGTTGGGGGAGTCCAGAACCAGGGGCCACAGTTTAAGAATAAGGAGTAAGCCATTTAGAACGGAGACAAGGAAAAACCTTTACTCACAGAGAGTGGTGAGTCTGTGGAATTCTCTGCCTCAGAGGGCGGTGGAGGCAGGTTCTCTGGATGCTTTCAAGAGAGAGCTAGATAGGGCTCTTAAAGATAGCGCAGTCAGGGGATATGGGGAGAAGGCAGGAACAGGGTACTGATTGGGGATGATCAGCCATGATCACATTGAATGGCGGTGCTGGCTCGAAGGGCCAAATGGCCTGCTCCTGCACCTATTGTCTATTGTTTATTGTTCGGCGGTCGGTGGGACCAGGAGGGAGCTGGAGACATCAGATGTGAGGAGCGTGGGCCGGTAGGATGGTGAACTGAGTTAATGCCTCCAGCACCTTCAGGCTTGGCTGCAGGAAGTACTTCTGGGACACAATGATAACCAGACGAGGAGAACTGCACCAGTGTATCAAGCACGCGGGCCCACTGGGCTTCGGACATTGGAAATGGCGCCAAAAACATGACAGCGCCTGCATGTGTAATATATGCAAAAATAATCTCACTCTGCACTTGCATATGTTTTTTATTTTTTATACTTGTATTTTTATTAGAGGCTATGTACAGTAGTATAAACCGTGACATATGACAAAATATATTTAATGTACATCTTCTATTTTAAATTTAACAAGAAGGAAATGGAACAAGAGAGAAAGAGCGAGAAAGAGAGAAAGAGAAAGAAATAGTGATGCGTAAACCCCTAGGCTACCAGGTAGTGCAGTCCGGGAGTGAATGAGTAAAAGCCTATAGAAGAGTAAGAAGACAAAAAGCAAAAATAATAAATAAAAATAAAAAAGGGACCCTTATGTGTTGATATACCTGCTTTGTTTCTCACCACACCCATCACCCAGTTCGTGAATCGGTTTAATTCCAGAGTTGTGTTGCACCATACTATACTTGTGATGAATCAATGAAAGGAGACCATGTCTTTAAAAATTGCTCTGATTTTCCTGCTAAGACGAGTCTCATATCTTCAAGATGTAGCGTCTCAGACATGCTTGTGACAAATAAAACCCCATTGATTGGCAGTGGCTAATGTTTGGTAGTTATCCAGTCCTCTCACAGTTGGGTATTAGTTCCTCAAGGGGCAATAATGGGAAGATGAACCATCCTGAGCTGCACGCTGGCTGACCAGAGGGCAGGAGAAGCTAAAATGTAACTGAGAACTATTAAATAAAATAGCCATGGGAGAGATGGTCAAAGTGGCACTGGGGGGAGCAGAGAAACATTTGAGGGAAGCAAATGATGAGTGAGAGAACAGAAATTTGCAAGAGTGGATGTTGATTTTCGGAGGCTCTATTGGTGGTTTTACGTAACAAACTGGCAAATTAGACAATGGGTGCCTGATCACTGTGGGAGTATGGAAGATGCTGGTTCAAGAGAGGGCAGTGGCTGTAGATCTAGAGGTTTCTGGAGATTTGGAATGTTGCTAAATATTCTATTAAACTTCCACGGGTGTAGGGTGAGAGCCTTCTGATTGGTTGCATCAGGGCCTGGTTCAGTAACTTGCCTGGTCCTGGTCCTTCAAGGCTATTGACCTAACACACCATCAAAGGGATCTACAGTGTTGCTGCCTCGAAAAAAGCAGCTAATATGATCAAAGATCCTCACCACACTGGCCATGGTCTCATCTCACTAAATTGGGGCAAGGGACAGAAGCCCGAGAACCATCACTTCCAGTTTCAAGAGCAGCTTCTTCCCAACAATCATCAGGCTCTTCAACCATCTGCAGAACCATTACCTCAGCAACAAACTATAATTGACTGTATAATGCAGCACTATTATAGTCTTGTTACATAGACAATAGGTGCAGGAGGAGGCCATTCAGCCCTTTGAGCCAGCACCCTCATTCATTGTGATCATGGCTGATCGTCCCCTTTCAATAATAATAATAATAATACATTTTATTTATGGGCACCTTTCAAGAGTCTCAAGGACACCTTACAAAAATTTAGCAAGTAGAGGAAAAACATGTAAGCGGAATGAAATAAATAGTACAGACATGACTAGTACACAAATTAAAGACAGAATTCAATTCAAAACACAATATGAGGCAATTCAAACACAGATGAAAAGGGAGGGGGACGTGGGGCTATGGATAGGCAGAGGTGAAGAGATGGGTCTTGAGGCGGGACTGGAAGATGGTGAGGGACACGGAATTACGGATCAGTTGGGGGAGGGAGTTCCAGAGCCTGTGAGCTGCCCTGGAGAAGGCTCTGTCCCCAAAACTGCGGAGGTTGGACTTGTGGATGGAGAGGAGACCGGCTGATGTGGATCTGAGGGACCCTGAGGGTTGGTAGGGGGAGAGCAGGTCAGTGAGATATGGGGGGGCCAGATGGTGGAGGGCTTTGTAGGTGAGGACCAGGATTTTGTAGGTGATCCGGTGGGAGATGGGAAGCCAGTGAAGTTGTTTGAGGACTGGAGTGATGTGATGCCAGGATTTGGTGTGGGTGATGAGTCGGGCGGCTGCGTTCTGGACCAGTTGGAGTCGGTTGATGTAGGTGGAGCTGATGCCAAGGAGAAGTGAGTTGCAGTAGTCCAGTCGGGAGGAAATGAAGGCATGGATGAGTCTTTCAGCAGCGGGAGGTGTGAGAGAGGGTCTGATTTTGGCGATGTTGCGGAGATGTTTCAATAACCCGTGCCTGCCTCCTCCCCATATCCCTTGACTCCACTAGCCCCTAAAGCTCTATCTAACCCTCTCTTAAATCCACCCAGTGACTTGGCCTCCACTGCCCTCTGTGGCAGGGAATTCCATAAATTCACAACTCTCTGGGTGAAAAAGTTTTTTCTCACCTCAGTCTTAAATGACCTCCCCTTTATTCTAAGACTGTGGCCCCCTGGTTCTGGACTCGCCCAACATTGGGAACATTGGGTTACCTAATATTACTGATAATTTGTTGTATTATAATTTATTATATCTATTTGTTGTGGTGTTGGTTTAATGTACCGGAAAATCTGCAGCGAGAAATAATTTCATTCTAAAATGTCATTGTAATCTCTCTGAAACAGCAAGCACTTACCTCATGGACTGCTTGGGTTGGAAAGACTGAAGAAGGGTCCCGTCCCAAATCATCATATATCCATGTTCTTGATGGATGCTGCCTGACCACTGAGTTACTCTATGTCCTGATTTGTAAACCAGCATCACAGTTTCTTGTTTCTTCATCACCTTTACCTCAATCCTGAAGTCAGCACAATTGTAATGAGATTCTTAAATGCCACCTCCTTAAAATATTTAAAGAAACAACTCACCTCCTGAGTGTGAACTAGTCACCTACTGCCCATTGAAGACTCTTCTACAAGGAGATCAATGGCCTTGTGTAGGGCTCTATGTTGTAAGGTTAGATGGAAATGCAGCATTGCCTCCTACAAATAAGGTCTAATAGTCTACTTTCCTGTTTTTGCCACCAAAGTGGATAACCTCACATTTATCCACATTATACTGCATCTGCCATGCATTTGCCCACTCACCCAGCCTATCCAAGTCACCTTGCAGCCTCCTAGCATCCTCCTCACAGCTAACACTGCCCCCCCAGCTTTGTGTCATCCGCAAACTTGGAGTGTCATCTTCGTGTCTTCGTGTCATCGATGACTTTGTGTCATCCGCAAACCAATATAACATAAGCAAAGAGCTCTTTCTACCGACGACTACAAAGCCACAACATGTTCTGTGGGTTTTGCACCGTCAGCACTTCCAGTGCTGCTCTGTTTCTCTCAGGGTTTCATTAATGAGTTACAGTTAAAAAAGTCATAGAAAATCCGTTAAATTTTTGATGAGTATTCGCTGTTTGGCCTCTCCCACAGTGCAAACTAAATCATAGCAACATGTGCCCTGCTGAAATGTGCCAGAAGTTAGTAGTTCTCCAATTACTTGCTTCCAATGTATTGGGGGGTGATGTTTGCATCCATGACTGCGTGGTGAGAAAGTTTGGAAGCTAGTTATTCCAGAGGACTTGATTTCCACTATAAACACATGAAATAGAAAAGAATACAAAGTGGATAACGGTGTTGAGACAAAAATACCGTAGTAAATTAGGATCTGCCTAGAATTGTATGGGTGGAGCTAAGAATGATCAGAGTAGAAAGCAATGCATGACATGTTAGCAATGATCTTTGGACAGAATGTAAATCGGATATATAAGGAGCATTCACCAATGTTCATGCATTTAACTACAATTGATATGGAAGACCAAATGAGGTAGATTTGCAATTTATGTCACAAGATGTGAGGGGAGATAAGGTGATGATCGCTTCAATAAAATATTCATAATTCTCAATGAATGTATGCATCATGGAGACATGAATCCTTCTTTAGAAAGTGTTACTGCTGTAACCAACCAATAATACTAACCATGGTAGCGGAATAAGGATATGTTGCCTATGAGGTCTGCAAGGGCCAGGAAGCGAGCGGGCAAGATCATCTCTGACCCCCCTCTCACCCTGGCCACAAACTCTTTGAATCACTTCCCTCTGGAGGGCGACTCCGGACTGTCAAAGCTGCCACAGCCAGACATAAAAACAGTTTTTATCCACGAGTAGTTGCTCTACTCAACAACCAAAAATCTGTAGCCTCCCTTTGATCTGGTATTTTGTTGGTTCACATGCTTGATCAATGGTGTTTTATCATTAAAGCTTTATTATTATTAATGTTTAGTGTTTTCTGACTCATTCGTAACTGTCACTGTATGTTATGTTGTTACTTGTGGGCGGAGCACCAAGGCAAATTCCTTGTATGTGAATACTTGGCCAATAAACTTACTTGCTTACTTACTTAAACTAGCATTTGAAAGAGCTTGAAAATCAACAAAAGCTGCTATGAAAATGATAGGGGGGGAAATAGAAAATAAGAAATGACGGAGAACATTTACATGGCCACAAAAACAGGAAAAATAGTAATGCTAAATGTGTGTTCCTTCAGGGAGTGACTTGTAATAGAGATTTAGGAAACAGTTTGGCATCTGTCTTTATAGCAGAAAATAAATAATCCATTGGAAACTGCAAACATGAAAGCCTACATCTCAGGGTACTGGAAGAGAGAGCAGTAGAGGAAGTTCATTTTTGATGCATTAATCCCGTTTTATGAATCCCTAAGGTGGTCACAAGTGCCATGCCATGCAATCACATTCTAGGGGATTACTTAAACCTTCTTGCAATCCAACAGAGTGCACTTAAAATCGATTCTTATAGAAAATTAAGTTTATTTGGTCAAACAAATTCACAAAAGTTTGCTTTTTGCAGTTGCTATTGCTGCAGTGATCAACTGAACATGAATTAAAGCACCAGTTTTACAAGATCACCTTGTCATGCACAAAAATAACATTTAAAAAAAAGACCCAACATTGTGTAATTGATTGCAATAAATAGGTTACTCTGATGGTTGGATAGAGTTGTTATCCTCTTACCAGCTCCAACTTTATTTCTCCAGAGACTCTAATTCTCCTTCGTCCTGAAAGATTCTCACTACTTTCTTCGAGAGGGTTCCAAAGATACCTACACGTAGCTTCCTGAAGTGTCACTATTCATTTCTGCTTGGTTCGTTAATTATAATGTTGCATTAGCAACAGACGTATTGCTTAATTTAAATTGCTTAAGGACCTCAAGAAATCTAATCCATGAATGGCCATTTAACACGTTAAAATGTCCTTAGTTTAATGAATATCTGTACACATGCCTGGTTCTACTCAATATTATTCAGCATTATAATAATCCAGACTTTCTGCTTTTATTACAGCTGTTATATAACAGAGATAGGCATATTTTAAAAGTTGAAATGATTGTTAATGCATTTAAATAGTTCCTTGTTTGGTGAATGTGCCAGGGACAATTATTTCTAATGTCAATGTCTAATTGTCAGTTAGGTGCCTATGCTTGAAGTAAAGCACAATATAGGGTCTAGAAGCGCATTTCATACAAATTCCTCTTAAGAACATAGCATATATTTTACCGAAGAGAAAAATATTTTGGTGCAAATAGCACCAGCAAATATATCAATTCTTCAATGCACATATTAGTCATATTGCACTTGAGGTGGGTTTATTAACAAATAACTGCAATGATCAAGCAGTATGTATTTGTATATGTTACAAAACATCTACTTCAAAAATCACTTGTTAGTTCTAAATGGCAGTGAAAATGTGACTGTGGAAAATTATTTGTTGTAATAAGACCTTCCAGTTCCCTGATTATCAATTCAGCGAGTACCATTTAAAGTATTTTTAAAACAAATGTCACTTTTCGAAAAGAACTGTAACAGTTCTTGCAAGTGTTCTTTGTGCAACATTAACTGGGAAAAATGGCTTCAATTAACAACAAAAAAAGTGAAAAGGGCTATGTACAATTTCTATTGTCAAGGCACATATATGTTTCCCAATGACTGGAACACAAGTGTGCTCGCCATCAACAGATAAATCACTCAATCTAAAAAAGAGAGACAAATGACCCACTCTCTCTATTTGAAGCTAACAAACACCTGATTTGTTTTTGTAAACTGTCTGCTTACAAATAAAATTGCTCAAGTGGCTGCTTTTCCATACGTCCCGTCAGGTGGCCTGTAATATTTTGGAAATGCCATCAGCTGAATCGAGTTGAATGCATATTTCCTGCATTTGATGTTCTTCTGTGCATTTTCTATTCGACATCCTTCTCTGGTAAAAAGGAAAATAAAAACGTAATAATACCACAGGAGAAAGGAAAACAAATGCTCTCATTTATTAAACCTCTGCTGTAACATTTACAATAAGTAAAAATAACTGGATAATCATCTACATTTATTTAAAACAGGTGATGATACATCTTACACAAGTCAATCCATAGGGCAGGCCAAAATAACCAATTGTTCACTGAAGTGGCCACTAGCTGTGCAATATATACACGTTTTAACTTTGCAGGGAAACAGTGCAAAAATCAAAACAGTCACAGCTGCTTTACTTTGCAATTCCAACCATCAATAATCAAAGCTGTAAATTGTGTATTAGTTCAAATATTCTTATCTGTCAAACATTATGACAAACTTTTTCTTATTCACCAATTTAGTTGTAGATATGTTAACAGTTCTTAGTGGCAAGTGGGACAATTGTGTAGCCATGTGTTCTGCTGTGGTTAGTGCAAACTATGAATGACGAACCAAGTCAAAGGAAGGGAAATGGAAAATTTAAGAAGCCTTTAATATCTCAATTTTATTCTGCTGGGGGGGGGGGGTGGTTTACGAATGTATGGGATCAAAGATAATTTTCATAAGGCCATGTGATAGGAGCAGAATTAGGCCACTCAGCCCATCAAGTCTACTCCGCCATTCAATCATGGCTGATCTATCTCTCCCTCCTAACCCCATTCTCCTGCCTTCTCCCCATAACCCTTGATACCCGTACTAACCAAGAATCTATCTATCTCTGCCTTAAAAATATCCATTGATTTGGCCTCCACAGCCTTCTGTGGCAAAGAATTCCACAGATTCACAACCCTCTGATTAAAGAAATTCCTCCTAAAGGAACGTCCTTTAATTCTGAGGCTATGATCTTTGGTCTTAGACTCTTCCACAAGTGGAACCATCCTCCCCACATCCACTCTATCCAAGCCATGATTTTGATTTGTCTCCTGGTTGTATGTACAATGAACAAGCAATTGCATGGTTTATCGTAGGTACACATTACATGGACAGAAAAGTCAAATATTATATAAATTCTACTTGTTCTGATTATGACTGGCATCAGGAATATTGTCAGATTAGAATGTATATTTCAGCATTTTGTTTAACCGCAAATACGCAATGTATGTTAATTAACAAAGTTCTGCCGATAACACAGGATGTCATTTTTCAATCAAATGAATCTCTCAACTTGTATCTGCCTGCCACCGATTCATCAATGTTGTTTTATTTTATAAATGGCTGATGCCATTTTAATGTGGGTTTCTGGCAGCATCTGACACAGGTAAAAGACTCAGGTGACTCGGACAGGTTGGGGGAGTGGGCAGATGCATGGCAGATGAAGTTTAATGCAGATAAATGTGAGACTATCCACTTTGGTAGCAAAAACACGAAGGCAGATTATTATCTAAATGGCATCAAGTTGGGAAAAGGGGAAGTACAGCGGGATCTGGGGGTCCTTGTACATCAGCCTATGAAAGTAAGCATGCAGGTACAGCAGGCAGTGAAGAAGCGAATGTCATGTTGGCCTTTATAACAAGAGGAATCGAATATAGGAGCAAAGAGGTCCTTCTGTAGTTGTACAGAGCCCTAGTGAGACCACACCTGGAGTATTGTGTGCAGTTTTGGTCCCCTAATTTGAGGAAGGACATTCTTGCTATTGAGGGAGTGCAGCGTAGGTTTACAAGGTTAATTCCCGGGATGGCGGGACTGTCATGTGCTGAGAGAATGGAGCAGCTGGGCTTGTACACTCTGGAGTTTAGAAGGGTGAGAGGGTATCTCATTGAAACATATAAGATTGTTAAGGGCTTGGACCCGCTAGAGGCAGGAAACATGTTCCCGATGTTGGGGGATTCCAGAACCAGGGGCCACAGTTTAAGAATAAGGAGTAAGCCATTTAGAACGGAGACGAGGAAACACTTTTTCTCACAGAGAGTGGTGAGTCTGTGGAATTCTCTGCCTCAGAGGGTGGTGGAGGCAGGTTCTCTGGCTGCTTTCAAGAGAGAGCTAAATAGGGCTCTTAAAAATAGCGGAGTCAGGCGATATGGGGAGAAGGCAGGAACGGGGTACTGATAGGGGATGATCAGCCATGATCACATTGAATGGCGGTGCTGGCTCGAAGGGCCGAATGGCCTACTCCTGCACCTATTGTCTATTGTCTATTGTCTATTGACTTGTCAGACGATGGAGGGCAATTATGTCTATAAATATTCACATCTGGTAACATCAGGTAAATAATTAACCTCCACATTCCTTGCCAGACTTGTTTTCTCATTAATGTGATGGTGGCCATCTCAGATTCCCACAAGGCTCATTGATTTAGGGGACATTTCTTGGGCGGTCTCCAGTATAATTCCCAAAACAAGATGTCTTGTCTTTGATTACTTATTACTTACTTATTACTTACTTACAAGACCACACTGGCTTGGAGGTAAGAGAATAATTTGGGAAAGCTAAAATTAGGTTGAGATTTAGAATGACCATAAGCAGTTGACTTCCATTTTGCTTTCCCGAGTTAAAATCAAGGTGCAGATGTTAAAATATACAATGAACTGGCCAAGTTCACGAACACTGTGCTTTCTAAGAATAGGCTATTAATTATTTTAAAATCATTGAATTTTATTGCACAAAACAGACTTGCTTCTCTTTCACTCCGTATCAAATATGTGAATTTCTTGCTATTATTCACATGTTTCTGCCAAATCCAATTCCGATTCTTGTTTCTAAAACTATAAACACTCCTCGATTCAATTAACTATTTTTTTTTAAATTTAGGACTGCCCTTGACAGATTTCTGACCAAAAATATAGCATGACCTTATACATTTGCAGGTGTATTTTTTTTAAATATTTTGCTATTTTAAGAAAAGAAATGCCATGTACAATTATATAATTCACCCGTTTAGCATAACAGATCAGGAGTTTATGAAAATTACACTTGAAAGTGAATCATACACAACGTATAACATGATCTGTAAGAAACAAATTTCTACAAAAATAAGCAATGAAATCATTACCGCAAAAACAATGAAATAAATCAGGTAACTCAGAACAATTTTCCAAATAAAGGCATACATTTGCTTTTGACTAACAAACATGTTGGTTGTGTTACAAAGCATGTCATATATAGCCACATGAATACATTGTCAAGTGTTAGTTACAAAACGCCGTGGCAAACAAGTGCATTTTTATTGATATTTGGCCAAGAGTAAAGCAAGACTCAAAATGAGCCATACGACCAACAAGTGTGAACTGACAAGCAGCAGCGCAACAGGATAGAAGTGACTTGAAGTTGGTCTGTTATCACAGTCTGTCTCAGGATCATCCGTGTCATTCAATGATTCCTTGGCATAACTGCTGTTAGTCAGAGAGGAAGGCCAGTAACGCACAGCAAAAAGTGAAAAGAAAACAATGTTACTTCAAGATTGTTCAGATTAGTCAGAAAAGGTCATTTATTATGTTACAGGAACCGCATGCTCAGCAATGGCAAAGGGCTGGGGTGCAAATCAAAAGTTAAAGATGAGCATTAAAGGAAAGGAAGCTGAATAGAAAGCGACAAAAACATGAACCTGGTCAAATGAAAATTATTAAATGGTGTCTCAACTCCTACTGCTGTGCAATATAGATGATGGTTATTAGAAGCAACTATTTCCTGGTAAGCAGTAATAAAAATGAACTGCGAATGTTGGTTTTTACCAAAGATAGACACAAAATTCTGCAGTAACTCGCCAGGTCAGGCAGCATCTCAAGAGCAAAATGGATAGATAGGTGATGTTTCAGGTCAGGAAGTCCGAAGAAGGATCCTGACCCAAAATGTCACCTATCCATTTTCTCCAGAGATGCTGCCTAACCTGCTGAGTTATTCCGGCATTTTGTGCCCATCTTAGTAATAAGTTCTCAATACACTGCTCATCCTACTCGTTTTGTGAAACATATCCCTATTCAAGCCAATTAAACTGTGGAACACATACAGTAGCTACAATACATGTGCATTTAATGCCACTGGCCAATAATTAATTTCCAGACAATTTTGACTCCTAAGCTAATTGTGCCTTCAATGCTATGGCATCACATGGCCATGTCTTCCCAATTTTGGAGGACGTAATAACACACACACACACACACACACACACACACACACACACACACACACACACACACACACACACACACACACACACACACACACACACACACACACACACACACACACACACACACAGTGATTTAAATGTTCCTGTGCAAAGGTTCACACAGGTTTACAATGGGCTGGGGATTTTTTAAGTGTTTTCAAGGCTACTTTGGAGATCAAAAGTTAACTTTAAACCTCTGCACTGAACGTGAAAATGTAGAACAACATATGGATCCAAGGGCATGTGCCACAAACTGCAGAGATGGGATAAGGGGAGGTATTCTGGAGGAAACCATTCTGTACATTGTGAGATCCTACAAAGCACAGAGTCCATTAGAGAAGATGAAAGTTGGCACAATATGAGGAAAACTGAATGGATGATAACTAGCCAATTGATACCTTGAACTAGTCAACAGCTTAAATCTGCTGCTGAGAAAGTTGTAGCTCATTGAAAGGAAAGTGCTCCTCAGGTAAAAGTTTGTTATGATGAAGAGCTGAGGGATTAAGATGTACTTACTGGAATTATTATATTGCTAAGGGCTACGTCACAAGGGCTTTTTGAAAAGGAGAGGCAAAGATGCAACTCTGACACTTCTGAAATTCCCGTATGTGACTACAAATGAAACCATTGTGGCAAATGTAATGGCTGGAGGAGCACCAAATACTAGTGGTCGTGGCAGAAAATGGATTGGTTAATTACATTAAAGTATGGAGAGGCCAAGATGAATAAAATATTAAAATTGCAAACACAAATAAACTTTATCAATATATTTGACAATGTAATTTAAGAACGATGAAGAGGGGAGAACATGAAGAGCCAGGGTGTCATTGCCTTCTTTTCCGCTTTCTTTAAGATCAGAAGAACACACAGATGAGTGAGCAGTCACAGCAAAGGTTCTTTGTTACATATGTTTAACCAACTACAATTCATTGGCAATTGGCATTCATTTTCTAAAGAAGTTACAGGCGTTTAAAGGGGAAAGAAGATGTTAGATGCTATTTTGTGATTAGAAACCATCCATCACATGCTGACCATCCATCTTAGAGGAGGGCGGAGAGATGGGAGAAATTAAAATCATGGAGCCACCAGCCCTTTAAACTGGGAAGGAAACGTCTATTTAAAAGGTAAATGGTCACAACATTGATAGATGTTATTATGGAGAAGAAAAAGAATCTTTGATATACTAATGGAATAACCACAATCAACCCTCCCACCATCCCATCACTGTTCGATGAATGGCCAAGTGATAGGCAACAGGAAGGATATGTAGGAACGAACTGCAATTGCTGGTCTACACCAAAGATAGATACAAAATGCTGAAGATGTTACAAGTCAAGACACTTCTTCAGAGTCAGGGGAGAGGAAAACTAGGGGTATGAAAAGGTACAGAACAAAGCAGATCCGGCACCGATGACCCAGGAGCCCACAATGATTCATTGTTGGCTGTGGAGGAGCTGATAGTGAAGTGTTACGAACTGTGAAACTAGTAGGCTGACGAGGGTGTGGGGGAAAGGGAGGGGGAGGGTAGGGTCTTCTCTCCCTGTTCCTCCCCCACCCTGAACTGAGCACACAGACATTTGGGCCCCATGTTTGCTGGCCATCCCATCAACTTCCAAACTTGGACCAGGGCTCAGCGGGGGCTCATGACAAAAACGGAAATGAGGGCCTCACCACAATGCTATCCAGCTACTCTTTTGATGCACTAGAATTTTTCAGTTTCTAAATATTTAGGACTTTAAAGCATATGCAGAGATGTTGGCTTGTTTTTAGGAACATAGCAATATACAGTGCCCTCCATAATGTCTGTGACAAAGACCCATCATTTATTTATTTCCCTCTGTACTCCACAATTTGAGATTTGTAATTTTAAAAAATCACATGTGGTTAAAGTGCACATTGCCAGATTTTATTAAAGGACATTTTTATACATTTGGTTTCATTATGTAGAAATTACAGCTGTGTTTATACATAGTCCCCCATTTCAGGGCTCCATAATGTTTGGGACACATGGGTTCACAGGCATTTGTAATTGCTCAGGTGTGTTTAATTGCCTCCTTAATGCAGGTATAAGAGAGCTCTCAGCACCTAGTCGTTCCTCCAGTCTTTCCATCACCTTTGGAAACTTTTATTGCTGTTTATCAACATGAGGACCAAAGTTGTGCCAATGAAAGTCAAAGAAGCCATTATGAGACTGAGAAACAAGAATAAAACTGTTAGGGTCATCAGCCAAACAGACTTACCGAAATCAACTGTTTGGAACATCATTAAGAAGAAAGAGAGCACTGGTGAGCTTACTAATCACAAAGGGACTGGCAGGCCAAGGAAGACCTCCACAGCTGATGACAGAAGAATTCTCTCTATAATAAAGAAAAATCCCCAAACACTGCTGTAATTTCTACATGGTGAAACCGAAATGTATAAAAATACCCTTTATTAAAATCTGACAATGTGCACTTTAACCACATGTGATTTTTTTCTATTACAAATCTCAAATTGTGGAGTACAGAGGTAAATAAATAAATGATGGGTCTTTGTCCCAAACATTATGGAGGGTATTGTAAGCTAGGAGTATACTGCCTAGTTAAAGAGCTTACGTACACATATCTACTTGATATATGCCAAATTATAACCTCAAAGGTTCACTTACAATTGAAATAACTTTAAATATCTTATTAGCCCACAACTCATGCCTTTCCTCACAAATAAGGATCAAAAATGCACTCTCTGCTCCAGCACCATTTCCAATATCTATATACTTAAAAGTCTGATCTTGGATGTGTGTTTGTTTGTGTATAATCAGATCCTCGCGAAAAAATGACGCGGTAACGATAACATTTCCGGTAGAGATTTTTCCCGTGGAGTCCAAAATCTCCTAATCCAAAAATGTAATTCTTTATTTCTCGAGTTATTACTGAAAATGTTCAAAAATCTGACAAAACTTTGAATTTAAAAACGACTGTATTTCGCTGATGACTTCACAATAGGTCTGCGTCGCATGCCATCTTCTTCACGCTAAGAAGACCCCCCCCCCCCCCGACCACTCCCCCCCCCCCCCGGTTATTCAAAAGACGCAGAAAGAACGAGCAGGTCCGGCCCTGTACTCGCCCCGGGTCAGCGCATGGTGGGGAGGTTGCTGGAGCCTGGAGTGAGGGAGTATTGCGTTCGGGAACCAGCCCTCCCCCGCTCCCACTCAGCATTCCCCCCACCCCCTCTGCCCTTGCCCTCTTCCCCTGCCGCCCTCTGCCCCCTGCCCGCCCTCTGCCCCTGCCCTTTGCCCCCCCTCTGCCCCTGACCTCCCTCTGCCACTGCCCTCTCTCTGCCCCTGCTCCTGCCCTCTTCCTGCCCCTGCCCTCTCTCTGCCCTCTCCCTCTCTAGCCGCGTCTGCGAGTTGGGTGCTATGCGTGAGTGGATAGGGCGGGGGATGGGGTAAATGGAGCAAATTAATAATATTAATATATCAAGGGGGGTGGTTAGTGTGTGTGGGACGGTTACTGTGTGTGTGTGTGTGTGTGTGGGGGGGGGGGGGGGGGGGTTAGTGTTTGTGTGATGCCACAGGCCACCACCCCCCCTGCAACAGGTCCCACTTGGTCGAGTATTATTCTTAAGGTCCCTGATATTTCCTTCCAATCTTTCCTCAAACTTTTTAAATTTGTTCTTTCTCTGCATTATTAAAAGTTATTAATTGCCATCTTTTAAATATGATTTACTCTTAATAACATATATATTTTTGTATTAATCTTTCTACAAATTCAAACAGTAGACTTGCGATCTTTCTCTGTGACAACATACATAATATAAATATTGTGCAGGAAGTAATTGCAGTTGCTGCTTTATACTGAAGATGGACACAAAACGCTCGTAACTCAGCGGGACAGGCAGCATCTCTGGACAGAAGGAATGGCTGACGTTTCGGGTCAACCCAAAACGTCACCCATTCCTTCTCTCCCGTGATGCTGCCTGTCCTGCTGCGTTATTCCAACATTTTGTGTCTAATATATACGTATTAGTGAGAGAAGGAAATTAGTAAATGATAAAGACCACTTAATTTAGCATCTGTGTGTGTACAAACAATATGAATCTATAAGTGCTATGATTAGAGTTCTGGCAAATGATCTGGGGGGGGGGGGGGGTGGGGGGAAGAGGGGGGGGGGGAGAGAGGGGGGGGGGGATATTAGGCAAAGAAGGGTTAGAAGGGAAAGAGACCAGGCCTGTAACTTGGGATTGGCTGCAGAGGAATTTGAGACTGTGCAATGCTTAACTTGTGAGGGAGAGATAATCTGATGAATGATCGGCCAAGAAACATATTGGGAGATCCAGGGTGTTATTTGCGGACGAATGTTAGCCAGTAATTATGTAATGTAACTCATGGTGGATAAAACCAACTGTGAAGGTCAATAAATTAGTCCATAGTGGAATGGTTATGGATATTATTTATGCAGACTGCCAAAGATCAGATGGGTGGGAGGAGAGACATACACCTGCACTGTTAATAAAGTCATAGAAGATTAAGAGATTGATGTGCTTAGCTTTGCTATAGATACGGTGGTGTGCATAACTCAACTTACTGTCAATTATTTGCACGCAGAAGTTTCTAATGTAAGTATGTTCACCTATTCACACTGTATTTCTCACTTTTCTTTTAAAAGTGAACTTATATTGGTTATGTGAATTAGTTTATGAATTGGAGGTTTAGTGGGATAAACACAGGCAAATGGGACCAGCTTAGATGGTGCATGGATGAGTCGGGCCGAGGAGCTTATATCTGTGCTGTACGACTCCATAGATTTGTTTTGTTCATTCACCAATTTTAGGGGAGTTATGTAAAAATTCTCTGTCCAAGGACACTTTGACGCCCTGGACAAAAACCAATGATGTCAAGGGACATCCGAGTGTCGTGGCCTCTGTTGATTGCAGTGAAATGGATACTGATGAGCTGCAGCATTGCACAATAAGTGAAAATCCCACAATTATATGAACATATAAAAGATTTACCACAATTTCCAAATACCTTGTGGAAGTTTGGTTCCAAATTGGCAACGTTGGAATCAAATCAACACCACCTACTAATTGATATCATTCTCTGGGCACTTCTGAAGGATCTTCAGAAACCACCACAAGCATACTCACACTGGAGTATACTCTCGCATACTCAGTTGTTGTCCAGCATGTTTCATCATAGAAAATGTTAGTTCTAGCCTCTCCTGCAACGAAGGGCCACGTCCTCAGGCATAAGGTGGACAGAAGGGACTGTAAATGCTGGAATCTTGATCAAAAAAACAAACTGCTAGAGGAACTCGGGGAAACGGACTGTCAATGTTTTGGGTCAGGCCTCTGCTTCAGATCGATGAATGGTCTGAGCCCAAAACGTCGTCTGTCCATTTCCCTCCAAAGATGCCTGGCGTGCTGAGTTCCGCCAGCACTTTGCTTTTTGTTTGGGCACAAGCGTTCATTTTACCACATCCTAATTTAAAAATATAATCTCACAATCCTGACTTGAACATATATCACTTGTATTTCAGTATCAGGGAGCCTCAATCATGAAAATCCCTATCCAACACCACTGCCTGAGTACAGACACCAAAATGACAACACAATGGTTCGAGAAGGCAGCTTGCCATTATTTCTCAAGAACAATAAGTGCCAGTGCAGCTCAGATCATCTAAAAATGAATAAACGGTACGAGATGAATTTGAAGGTTAAATAATTATCTTTGTCTAGCACTCATGGCATAGGTTTAATTATGCAAAGAGAACAACACCATTTCCATTCTTTCAATTTGATCTTCAAAAAAAAAGAAGGAAATGCACAAATGAGGGACGAGGGAGAATGTATATTATTTAAAATAGATAAAACTTCAAAGTGTATATACAGGCATGCAGATATCTGAGCATTTTTGTACAATACAATCTCAGGAAATCTTCTTGCCCATTTTCTTCCTTTGCCTGTGGGCCCCATATCCGTCATAACAGACCGACTGCAGCTTCAGGCCCTGGTAAACATCTCTTAACTAGTTCTAATGTTGTGCTTCCAACTTGCCTCTGCCGTGTCAAGGTAATCAAATGGAATTTTAAGTCTCTAATTCCATTTCACTTTTATACCTTTCCACATTTCTAATTATGCAACATTTTCTCTTGCTATTTAAATATATTCTATCTCTGTCCAATGGGCTCCGCCTTCTCCCATTTATCATTTATTCAATATCATTTATCACCGTCATTTATCAGCTTTTCCTATGAGCCTCAGCATCACACTTTGCCTTATCCATACTATAATTACTCTTTGTACTCTAAGACCGCTACTTTATCTAAATACAAACATGCAGGAAGAATTTTAATTTCACTGATAGTATAAGGCAGGCAATGTTGAATTGACAATCCATTCTGTACAACATCCATTTTCTTCCATTAACTTTAGTGGCTATCAAATGTCCCTCACTTGGCCCTCACTTGCTGCCTCTGTGCAATTCCATAAAAGGTCAATTAATAATAAATAAATTACATGCATGTAGAAATTAATCCTCGATCACTTGAACCAGATACACTGTGCTGGACCGCATTCTGTTTACATGCATTCATGCCACCTGCTGGATATTCCTGTTCCTACAGCTTTGACCTTTCCTGTTATACAGGAAGTTATCATAAACTAGGAAGTCCAGCTCAGGGTACCACATGGTATTTAGACAGTGTAATTCCCAGTGTGTAATCTATCGCCATCCTACCCCACATAATCTGTTAGACGCAATGTCTGTGAGTAATTATGTTTGTTAACAGCATCTTTACATGTTATAAATGTTATTGAGCAGGATTGTTATTATTAACAAAGTTAGGAATGTTTCATGTACCCTGGCTGGTTTCTCACATAACAGCACTGTATTTGGTGGTGGCATCATAGTTTATGTTCCTATACCAAGTGTATAACGTAACTAAATATGCCGTTTCCTTTTCTGCTTGTATGTTACGGTTTCACAGTTGAATACAGTAAAGCAACAACGACATCTCGTGTCTACGGGTCTTTATTGGATTAATTGTTTAACTTGCTAGATAGCTGGGTAGGGACATTCAGTGAGTCCAGTATAAAAATGTCCACCACTTGGCCCTGACTTGCTGCCTATGTGCAATTCCATAAAAGGTCAATTAATAATAAATAAATTCCATGCATGTAGAAATTCATCCTCGATCACTTGAACCAGATGCACAATACAGTAATATCTAATCCCTTGGAGGTGAAGTAATATATTGGGGTATAAATTCATCCTCAGTCACATGATCTAAACTCGCAATGTGGTACATCTGAACTTTATTCCAAAATTCAGTCCCATTGACATTGACAAGTAAATACTTGAGGTCTTGTGCTCTGGTCGAACTCTCAGCACATGGTGTATTTTGTGGAGCTCACAGTCCCTTGGGAGGATGCTGTGCAGAAAGCCTTCGAAAGAAAGAAACTGCGATATAGAGAGCTTGCAGCGGAGGCAGAACAGCGGGGCTGGAGAGCTAAGGTCTGCCCGGTAGAAGTTGGATGTCGAGGATTTGTGGCAACATCTACCTTAAGACTGATGAAGGACTTGGGGATCAGCGGACAAGCCCTACGCCAGGCCATCAAAGAAGCATCACAGGTAGCCAGTGGCTCTGGCTGAAGAGGAATGACCCCATTTGGTCTCCCAAATAACCGACTAGACAGATGCAGAGGGGGGTGGTTGTGGGACGCCAGAATGCACCGCTGAGCCGACTGGAGACGTCGTGGGTTCAATCAGCGAAATGTCGATGAAAGTAGGTGCCCACTTGATAACCCCAATGACGTGTCTGCCTAGCCTTTCTCAACATCGGAGGAGCATAGGTGAGTGCAGAAGGCTCCCATCACCATGTTGATATTTGGCACTTTGGACTTTTAACATCTGTGTCCTGTGTATTTGTAAACTACAAAGTTGTGGATCACTGCAAACAGCAATGTAAAATGCCCATCCCTTGAAGTTGTTGTAGCATGATAACATGTGCAGAATGCAGATTTGCTGATGCATACATAAGCATAGTTGGGTGCGTTATAAATGTAATAGCACTTGTTCAACTTACAGTAACATAATAAAGTGAACGAGGAAGTTGTAACAAAATAAATGTTTGACATGTGGTGGTGACACACAAATGTTTCATCAAATTGAACATGCCTGTACAGTACTAAACTGAAAATCATTTTTGCACAATTGCAAAATGAGTAGTAAGCACCAATGTCAAGTCTTTAAGTTGCTAATCACTTGATTTTTAAATTGAATCGAGCTACTAACCATGAGGCTATTAAACACTACAACTTCCAAATAAGCTCCGGTCTACTTAGACGAAGGAGAATTGTTTTTGGCGTTTGAACTTTTTCAATTGTTAATTATGGTGCTTACAGAGTGATTATGTTTACATATCTGTTGCAAGAAAGAATGTCATTGTTCCATTCCGGGACATATCTTTTATCCCGTGGTCATCTAATTATACCACTGAAGGAGATACAATGAAATTTCGTTTTACAGTTGTTGTGCAATGACAATAAATGTTTTTGATTTGATTTGATTTGACATGACAATAAAACACTTGTGACTCTTGAATATACATTGTTGGTGATTACATTTGTTAGCCAACCATTGTCCACAAAATTAATGGCATGCTGGAAATTCCATTTGAATATATAATTCATATTTATGTTCAAGAGTTAAATACATTAAGATAGATTGTGACTTTGCAGTAAAATAACGATAAATTTGCCTGAAACTGAGTAAATTACTTAACATCCAAAAAGATATTCGGCTTCATTTAATTATCACAATGGAAGGGAGCGCTGGTCTAATGTTATAATTAAAACCAAGGCAATATTACTTTGATTTGTAACAATGATAATGATTCAAACTAGTTTTGCTGCATTCTGTAAAATATTTACGGGATACGAGTTCACTTCGGTAAGAATAACACAGTTTTCTTTGAAGAAATGAAACCATTTTCTTTCAAAACCACACAGTGGACAAGAAAGCAATTTAAAACACACCGTAAGATTCTCTATCTAGTATTTTAAGTTATGACCATATCTAAAGCATTCTGAAATGTTATAACTTCTGTACAAAGATTCATGTGAATGTTTGCTCTATTTCCCCAATGAGTATATATGCTTCTATCATGCTAGCGCAATGAGAATTGGATGAGTGGAAACAGTGCCGAGCCATTTACAATTGTGTAGAATGTTTAATAAAAAGATATGTACAGACTTGAAAACCGAAGTGCACTCAGTTTCTCAAGCGTGAATGTAAGTAATTCAATTAGATAGTCTAATATGCAGCAAATTTCCAGTTATCTGCTTTTGATTTATGGGTCTTGATATCTTGAACAAATAATTGCCACAGAAGTTGCTTGGCAATTATTAGCCCATGGCAGATCATGTTGCGTGTGGAGACGGATCATTGAATATTTCCTTTCACGCGCATACATTCCATTTTCTCAACGTGTGTTGGGGAATGGTCATTGATAAATATCTAAAGATGGTGAAGTCTAAGGTTTGAAGATTTGCAGTGATGCCCTGGGGCGAAGGCGGTTGGCCTCCGATTAGTGCAAATCACGATGGCTCATTAGTGCCTTAATAATACTAATATATTTTAACTCATTCAAAAATATTTAAAGCTCAACGTGGAATGTGAGATGACCAGATTTAAGAATTAATTTTATAAAAGAATAACAATGTTTTGAAGGGAATATTAACCAATGAAAAGTAAAATCAGCAAGGTTGCAATTGACAATCGACCTGATATTGGCAGTCTCTATCTGACATGCATTAAGTGTTTTTGGTAAAATACCCATGAACTTCACTGGAAATAGTAACCAATTCAAGACTCATTGATAAACAATTGGAATATTTATGCTGCTCCACTATCAGCTTCACAAAATATTATCTTTCCTTTCTGAATTTCATGAAGTGCTGCATTTGTCATTCATTTTCCAATAAACTCTCAACAAAAGGTAACTACAGGTGCACAACCTTTTATCCGAAAATTCCAAATAACGAAAAGCTCCGAATAGCGGACATTTTTTCGGTCCTTGAAGAAAGGTCCTTGAAGACGTTCACCGAGGGCGGCCCGCAGAGGTGACTGCGGAACCTCCGGTCGGTCCTTGAAGAAAGGGGAACTAAATCCCCATTCATAAAAGAGAAGGTGAGGGTATATTGCGCGGGAGGGTTAATAATTGACAATCTGCTGCTGCCTGCCCGCTGAGTTAAAAAGTTCCCACGGTAGACTCACGATACACAGTGTATCGTGAGTCTTGCGTGGGAACTTTTTAACTCAGCGGGCAGGCAGCAGCAGATTGTCGCTCCCTTCAGTTTCACCCCACCTACACCCCTCTGCTTCCCGGCCATGTGTGTGACCCCTTCCCTCCCCTCTCCAGCTCCCCGCCCATTGCACCGGCGCGGGGGCTTTGCACTGTCTTCACGTCGGCGATGCCAGCAGGTCAGTGCCAGTCACCGGAGATGTCAGGACCAACGGGACACCGACCCCCAGGCCCACTGCAAGCACGGAGATCCCAGAGACCCACAGCCAGCAGCAGCCCAGCCCCGTTCCAACTCCAGAGGAAAACTGCAAACTGGCCGGAGACGTCAGGACCACCAGAAGCCACTCCCTGATGGGCCGCTACGGCGACAAGTGGCAGTTCGCCCACAGCCCGAGCTGCGCCCCTCATCGGGACACCGACCCCCAGGCCCACTGCAAGCACGGAAATCCCAGATCAGCAACTCCAGCCCAGCCCTGCTCCAACTCCAGAGGAACACGCTCCCCGTAGGGGCAGAAGCTGATGGTGTGCAAGGTACGTCTTGTTCTTGGGGTGGCGCAGCTCGGGCTGTGGGTGAACTGCCACTTGTCGCCGTAGCGGCCCATCGGGGAGCGGATTCCTCTGGAGTTGGAGGGGGAGGGGGGTATTGTGCTGTTTGATCGCCCCCTGCTATCCCAGGGACAGGGAGACACAGCGGCTTTTGAGAATGGTGGGCAATCACTTCCAAAGTTCTGCCCACACAGTCAGTACACCTCTCCTACACTTGTCTCCCGCACTAAGATCATCTCGCAGAGAATGATCCCAGCCTAACCCTCCCTATTCTCTCCTATTCTGCAAGAAAAAACTACATTGAAGACTCAAACTCGCGATCGAGTAACTTGCGGGATCGAGGCGCAAACTCGCGACCTTGCGGATACGAGCCGAGCACTCTACCACTGAGCCAGCCGTTAAAATCTACGCTAAAAATCTTCCATTCCTAAAGCCGAAAAATTCCGAATTACGAAAAGTGTCTGGTCCCAAGGATTTCGGATAAAAGGTTGTGCACCTGTAGTAATTACCGGCATGTGTTCCCTTTTTTTATCAATAATGGTAATTGCTAATGACCTTCATAGAAACATAGAAAATTGAAAATAGGTGCAGGAGTAGGCTATTCGGCCCTTCGAGCCTGCACCGGCATTCAATATGATCATGGCTGATCATCCAACTCAGTATCCTGTACCTGCCTTCTCTCCATACCCCCTGATCCCTTTAGCCACAAGGGCCACATCTAACTCCCTCTTAAATATAGCCAATGAACTGGCCTCAACTACCTTCTGTGGCAGAGAATTCCACTGATTCACCACTCTCTGTGTAAAAAATGTTTTTCTCATCTCGGTCCTAAAAGACTTCTCCCTTATCCTTAAACTGTGACCCCTTGTTCTGGACTTCCCCAACATCGGGAACAATCTTCCTGCATCTAGCCTGTCCAACCCCTTAAGAATTTTGTGAGTTTCAGTCAACTTCTCAGAAATGCAGTGCATAATTTAATTATTTTAGCCTGTGTAATGTTTTAGGAGATTTCTAATACAATGATTTTTATAATATGTTATTTTGTCTTTATATTCTGTCTCTCTCAAACCAATCTGTCTGTGGCAGATTTAACGAGATCACCCACATTTATCCTCATTCTCTGTCCCTCTTTCGTTTACTTTCCCAGCCTTAAGGTACATACTTTGACCATCATGGTCTCAAACACCATCGTCTCCCTTGCACCATTATTGATTTATATATCCAGTAATATTATGTGTAAATGTTTAAAATGTTGACATGTGGTCTTGAGCCTCCCTGCTGAGCAGCGAGCAACATCTCACCCAGTGAGAGAGAAGTCTGATTTAAGGATAATGAATAATTGAGTGAACTGATGACAAGTGACAAGATCACAATCCCCGCATATTCTTCGGGTCAGTTTTGACATTATTCCAAATTGCTGGCACGTGATAAAGACCTGCTGTAAATGATGCTGCAAAGGCCTCAGGTGAGGGAATTGACCTATGAAGACAGATAAGTAACACCTACAGACATCCTTGTTCTCAAATAGACCAAAGGTGCAGGAGCAGGCCATTCGGCCCTTCGAGCCAGCATCGCCATTCAATGTGATCATGGCTGATCATCCCCAATCAGTACCCCGCTCCTGCCTTCTCCCCATATCCCCTTACTCAGCTATTTTTAAGAGCTCTATCTAGCTCTCTCTTGAAAGTATCCAGAGGGCTGGCCTCCACCACCCTCTGAGGCAGAAAAATCAACAGACTCACCACTCTCTGTGAGAAAAAGTGTTTCCTCGTCTCCGTTCTAAATGGCCTACTCCTTATTCTTTCACTTTGGCCCCTGGTTCTGGACTCCCCCAACATCGGGAACACATTTCCTGCCTCTTGCGTGCCCAAGCCCTTAACAATCTTATATTTCAATAAGAATCCCTCTCATCCTTCTAAATTCCAGAGTGTACAAGCCCAGTTGCTCCATTCTCTCAGCATATGACAGTCCCGCCATCCCGGGAATTAACCTCGTGAACCTACGCTGCACTCCCTCAATAGCAAGAATGTCCTTCCTCAAATTTGGAGACCAAAACTGCACACAATACTTCAGGTGTGGTCTCACTAGGGCCTTGTACAACTACAGAAGGACCTCTTTGCTCCTATACTCAACTTCTCTTGTTATGTAGGCCAACATGCCATTCGCTTTCTTCACTGCCTTCTGTACCTGCATGCTTATTTTCATTGACTGATGCACAAGGACCCTCAGAGACGTCTTTTGTCTGATGTTACAGCTAAAAAAATAATGCTTAACAGATTGCTGCAAGCTAAATAAATCAAGCTTGACCCTTGAGCAAGCACATTGACCATTATCGCCTATTGGATTTGGCCACAGACCAGCCCTATGCTCAGGAAGTGAAATTCACCCAGAGATTTGTGAATTTATGGAATTCCCTGCCACAGAGGGTAGTGGAGACCAAGTCACTGGATGGATTTAAGAGAGTTAGATAGAGCTCTAGGGGCTAGTGGAATCAAGGGATATGGGGAGAAGGCAGGCACGGGTTATTGATAGGGGACGATCAGCCATGATCACAATGAAAGGCGGTGCTAGTTAGAAAGGCTGAATGGCCTCCTCCTGCACCTATTTTCTATGTTCCTATGTTTCTCTCCTCCCTTTTCAAGCGAGCAGGGGTTACTTACCCAACCTTCCCTCTTACATTGACACGGTTGAAAATTTACCAATAAATAAAAGAAACAATAAGGTGATGCCTTCAGCCGTACTTCCTGAAAGCTTTCGAAACTCCAGCATTTCACAGCCAACCAATTGCAGAAAACCTGTACGTCTAGATTACTATGGAGTCAATTAGTTACCAATTTTCAGGTAACTGATGATATTTTTAAACAGTGCAAATAGTTGGGTGAGAGGATGATCTCCCACTGATAAAATGGCAATTTTTAGTGCGTTTCGCTCATGACACCAAGTTAGCATAATGTACCCACTCCAACATTTCCAATGGGCAGGAAGTATTTCATATTTATAAGAGTATGCATCATGCTGAAGGGGTACATGCATTCTGTTGAATTGGCAATTAAATTGGCAAGGAATAATGCACAAATCATGTCCTCTCTGATATTTCAATGCTTTAGACATTTATTTTATGTATTTTTTATCATCAGTAGCTTGCAGTGTTGTTCTGCTTCATTACAATATTTTTAATTACTCTCTTCATTGCCAACGGATTCAATTTGCTCGTTTAATTTGCTGTTAATCTCTGCAATTACCCTGGAGACCATTAAAAGTCACTCAAGATGCACTTGAGAAACACGTACCTTCTCATGCAGTCCAGTGCTCGGACAAAATAGTCTGGATGTAGACTATGCTCTTCTTGAAGAATCACACATTGCTCCAATGTCACCGACATCGATGTCCTGTCTTTGGCACTTTTACAGCTCGTAAAACGTATTCCGTTCAGCCTTCGGCAAATCTAACCAGGATTAAAAATAACTTGAATTACTGGAATTGTTCCTTGAATATCTTTGCAGTCAACTTGAATGTTTGGCAATTTCATGTTTGGTTTAATAAGATATTTTCATTTGCTAGTGGAATCCAAAGTTAGGGGGCATAAGTATAAGATAATCACTCATAAATCCCATAAATAATTCAGGACAAACTTGTTTATTTATGGAATGAGCATAGTTTACATTTACAGGAAAAGCTGATTAAACACATGACAAAGGTGTGGAGAGAAAATGCTGGTATGTTACACTGGTAGTTCAAGTTCAAGTGAGTTTATTGTCATGTGTCCCTGATAGGACAATTAAATTCTTGCTTTGCTTCAGCACACAGAACATAGTAGGCATTGACTACAAAACAGATCAGTGTGTCCATATACCATTATATAAATATATACACACATGAATAAATAAACTGATGAAGTGCAAATAACAGATAATAGTAAGATTAAACGAGAACTTACCAGTTTGAAGTTTGATCATTATTTTATGAGGAGTAACGTTGAGGAAATACGTGAAGAACCCCGCTAAGACGCATGCGTGTCATTCTTCAAAGCAGCGGTGTGAAATCACAGATAACTGTAATGACTAAACATAGTAAGATTAGAGAAGAGATACCAGTTAAGTATATGATCAAGGGTGGGAGCGGAGGGCACGTAATCCCTCAACGTTACTCCTCATAAAATAACGATCAAACTTCAAACTGGTAAGTTCTCGTTTAATCTTACTATTTTACTTCGGAGTCACGTGAGTGACTACGTGAAGATTTTAAAGAGCTGCGATTTCATGCCGTGGAAACGAGTCCATGCATCACATCTGCCTTGATTATGGGGAGAATAGTGTTAACATCATTAGATATCAATACTATATTGAAAAACAACGCTAAATTTATTAACACCAAATTATAGCCCCTATTTATGGGGTAAATTATATTACAGAACTTAAAATTGTTTCTGCAAATGTTCCAGGTTCAATGACTGGTTTGTTATAAAATCATTGGAAAGTTTTCTCCGTTGACCATCCTGCTGTCTTGAGGATTTGGTCCATAGGAACATCCAACTTCATAGCTGCCGATGTAGCTGCAGCCCTGGTGGAGTGAGATTTAAAAATGTTAGTATCCACTCCAGCCTTTATTAGGACCTGTTTTAGCCATCTAGAGATGGTCTGGACTGTCACTTTTTTGTGTGGCTGTTTGTAGCTGATTAAAAGTGGCATTTCTTTGCCTCTGATGATCTTAGTATACTCCATATATAATAGTAAGTGTGTTACAATACAGAGGCGATCATCTGTCGGGTAGGCCCTGAATTCTATTTTTAGGCCTGCTGACCCCTGTCTGTTCTGTTTGACTAATTCATTGATGTGAAAAGTTAAATTTCCAGATGAAATAGTCATGTTGTCCAGCCTTAGTTTCTGTAGCGACTGGACCCTTCGTGCTGTGACCAAGGCCATCAGCATGACTGTTTTCATAGTCAGTTTCTGTAGGGACAGACCTGTAGGTGGAGACCAGTTTCTTAACATGGTCAGTACAATGCTCACATCCCATATTTGGGAGTACCTGGTTCTTGGGGGATTAACATTAAAAATGCCCCTCATGAGTTTGGTTACCAGGGGGTGTGTCCCAACAGAATGCCGCTCTGTTCCTTGCCACAGGTATGTTGTCAGAGCACTTCTGGCGCAGTTGATGGCACTATAACTGAGCCCCTCCTCGTAATGGAAGCTTGCCAGGAATTCCAGAACAGACGGGATGTTCATAGATCTGTGGATTATGTTATTGTTTTGACAGTACTTTTACCATTTCTTGATGTACACCAAGTACTGTTTTTTGGTGGACTGTCTGTGGGCCGCTGAAATAATATCCACTGTTCGGCCCGTCAGTCCCAGGTGTAGTAGAGGTGCTTTCAAACTCTACAAATTAATAGGTTTGTATAATTATGACATGGGTGACGATCCTTTGTTATGGGATGAACCAGTAAATTAAGTCTATGATGGATGGTGATGCATGGTTCTAATACCATGTCGAGTATCACCGGGAACCATGGTTGAGTAGGCCAATCGGGTACTATCAAAATACCAGACGCAGGATCTTGCTGTATTTTCCTTAATACCCGACTGATTATCCAACATCCATTCAGTGTTTTCATTGAATTTGCGTGACCTGGTGTCTGCCACTAAATTTAGTTTACCTGGTAAGTAGGTAGCTGATATCCAAATATCTCTCTGGATACACCATTGCCAAATTGTGTTGGCCAGATTGTCACATGATGTCGATTTGTTTCCACCCATATGGTTGATATATGCTACCACGGTGGTGTTGTCAATTTGTAGTCTAACATGCTGGTGATATAACCCAGAACAATATGATTTAAGGCCATGGAATGCACTTAACATCTCCAGGTAGTTTATGCCCAGTGTTTGTAATAATGATGCCTCCTGTGCATTCCATCTCCCTCCACAGCTGGAGATGGAATTGGTAGCACCCCAACCAAGTGCACTGGCATCAGTTTGTAGTACCATAGACGGGTTGCTGATAATGATTGGATTGGAACAATGCCTAATGTTATCTTCCCACCATTTTAGTTCCATTATGGCTTCTGTTGGTAGCTTCATTGGTCTGTCAAAATGACCACCATTATTTTTGAGTGCTCTTATTTTCGCCCTCTGTAAATTTCGATAGTGTAAAGGTCCGAATTGTGTGGCTGGAAACGCAGCCACTATTTTGCCAATTATTCTTGCTACCAGTCTGATGGATGGTTTAGTGATGTCAATGATTTTGCTGCAAGCCTCTATTAAGGCTGTAACCTTTTCTTTCGGCAAAGTCACTGACATATGAACTGAGTTAATGGTGAACCCCAGATAATCCATTGTGGTTGAAGGCGTTAATTTAGATTTAACTGGATGGATGATAAACCCCAGTTTTTCAAATAATTGTTTTGTGGCTTGTTTAGCCAATTCCAAAGTTTTGCCCACAATAAGTATGTCATCTAAATATGCCATTACCATGTGTTTTTGTTTCCGTAGAAACGCTAGGACTGGTTTCAAAATTTTAGTGAACAGCCTGGGGGCTGATGTTAGATCATTAGGTAGTGCCCTGTACTGCCAGAACTGACACATCCAGTTAAATTTTAAGTAACATCTGTGGTCACCTCTTATGGGTACTGTATAGTAAGCATCTTTTAAATCGATGCTTGCCATGTAGTAACCTTTGGAAATCAATTGCTTAGCAGTAACAAAGGTTTCCATCTTGAAATGAATATATTGTATGAAAGTATTCAAATTAGTCAAATCGAGGATGATGCGGCAACCACCATCTTTCTTGTTTTTGATAAAGATATTGGACACGAATTCCTGTGATTCGTGTTGGGTTTTCTCAATTACTCCTTTTTTATTAAGCCGCTGTAATTCAGCATGTGCTTTTGATTTTTCTTTGCCTGTAAGCACGAACATTCGGTTCGGTACATGCTGAACTGGAGGGTAATGTTTTTGTATAAATTCTATGGTATAACCCTGGATACTGCTTAAAATATAAGTGTCGGTAGTTAACTTATTCCATGCATCCAGATAGAAGTGTAATCTACCACCAGCCTCCATGCTCCCTTCAATTCGTAAGGAACCAGACCCACCTACCTCCATAGTTACCAGTGGTAGGTTTGTTACTTTTTCGGCATCCTCCGTGGACGTTGAGGCGCCGGTGTCTGGGTCTGTAGTTGGGTTGGTGTTGAGGGTTTGCGCATTTTCCAGGAATGCCGGTCTGGGCCATGGCCTAAAAAAGACTGATGTTGAGTGTTCCTGGCCTTCGAGCTTTCACCAGTTTGTCTTGGCCGACTGGTGGGTGCGTAGGGGTGCTGTTTCTGGCCGAAGTAGTTTTTGGACACTGCTTTAATGAGCCCCAGGGTTTTAGCCTCTTCGTCAAGTTCTTTTACCTGTTTGGATAAGTCCCCTCCAAATAGTAGTATTGGTGGTTTGGAGGTTCCAGGTTTGCAGAGGCCTGCAAATTTGGGGTCTAAAGCCGGTTGGATGGCACTCTTCCTAATACTATTTAACTCGTATTGGGAGTTGCAAAATAAAGCAAGTGCATCTTGGTGATCTTGTGTCATGTCTTGTTCGTTCAATGTGCGGGCGAAAGCCGTAATTCCCGCTGTTAGGACTTTCAGAACTTTTTGTATTTTCAAGTCCCTGGCTCTGATTGATGCCCCGACATGTTTCCAAATACACTGGTTGACACTGGGAACATTTAGTGATTTGCAGGTCCCTGGTGGTAAGTGTCTTGCTGTGGTGTCCAATAATGCCTGTCCTTGTAGCTGGTTGAATGACATGTAGTCAATACTTGCAGCTATTTTGGGCTCCAGGTTTTGGCCAGTTTGGTCGGGTTGAATAAACTGGGACACCATATCCAATAGGTTTTCTTGCACCCCATGCACACTAGGAGTATGTTCTGCACACCCCTCTTCAGGGTCAGCCCAGAATTGACCTCCCATACTCCCCTCTGATGAGGGAGAAACACTGTGCAGCCCCACAAGAGGTACTGCTGTAGGACTTACTAGCTGCCCACTGTGACTAGGCTCCCTTTCCCGGAGCCTGCCACTTTGGAGTATTTGCTCCAACAGCCGCTCCAACTGGCTCCTATGCTCTCGGGCACAGGCCACTCGTGGCTGCTCCTGTTCCTCCAGCTGCTCCAACCGGCTCCAATGCTCTCGGGCACTGGCCGCTCGCGGCTGCTCCTGTTCCCCCAGCCGCTCCAACCGGCTCCAATGCTCATGGGCACTGGCCGCTCGCGGCTGCTCCTGAAGCCGCTCCAACCGGCCCCAATGCTCATGGGCACTGGCTGCTCGCGGCTGTTCAAAGTCGGACTCATCGGAGTCAACGACTCTGTCTGTTTTTTTGCTTCGCTTTACCGCCCGGCCGTGGTGTTGATTTGGCCGGTGCGGGAGCGAAGTCAGGCACAGCTGTTCCCATTATGGGAGATTGGTGTGCCGTTGGCTGCTGCTGGCTGCCCGCAACTCCGCGGTTCTCCCCCGCCAGCTTTTTCGCAGCCTTCTTGTTTCTCGTGGATCTGTCCATGCCTCCACCTGTAAAGTAAGTGGAAAGAACGCAGAGTCTCCTTACCTGCTGTTCCCGGCTTTTAAATTCTGCCGCTAAGGGGAACGACGTTCCCCCTGCTGTGACTCATTGCAAGGCATGTAGCGATATCCACGCATGCATCCTAGCGGGGTTCTTCACGTAGCCACTCACGTGACTCCAAAGTAAAATGGGTTATTAATGATCAGATTTTTGTCCGTGCCTGGTTTAATAGCTTAATGGTTGTGGGGAAGTAGCTATTCCTGAACCTGGTCATTGCAGTCTTCAGGCTCCTACAGGAGGTAGCAGGGAGAAGAGTGTGTGGCCAGGATGGTGTGGGTCTCTGATGATACTGCCAGCCTTTTTGAGGCAGCGACTGCGATAAATCCCCTCGATGGAAGAAATCCCCTCGGTGAGGGATGCGATCTCTAGGGTACTGGTAGATCAGCAGGGGTTTTTATGGCTCTGTTTTTTGTTTGTAGGCAGGGACTTTATTGTTTATTTTTACTTTCTTACTACCCTGTAAAAAATGGATGACAACAAAAATAAGGACTACATTCGTTTTTTGAGTTGGAACATAAAGGGAATTAATAATCCAGTAATGTGGAGCAGGGTCTTTGCACATTTAAAATCTCTGAAATCTGATATTATTTTCCTTCAGGAAACTCACCTCTGATCAAGTGAACATGTGAAACTGAAAAAAGCCTGGATAGGTCAAATATTCTGCTCCAAATATTCTTCTCACCGACCCCAGGGGAAGGTATGTAGTTGTGACAGGCAATCTATATGGCACACAGGTGGCACTAGCCAATGTATGTGGACCAAACTGGGACGACCCATCATTTCCCTCTAGCTTCATAACATCCCTCCCAAATCTCAATGACCACAAACTGATATTAGGCAAGGGATTTTAATTGTGTATTACATCCATATTTGGACAGATCCAACCCGAGACCTAATAGTAAAATTTCAAATTCTGGTGCTGTTATCAATTCATTTATAGAATCCCATACTCTTTTTGACCCCTGGAGAAGAAATAACCCATAAACAGGATCATCAAGTTTGCGGACGACACAACTGTGGTGGGACTGATAAACAACAACGACGAGTCTGCCTACAGGGATGAAGTCCAAAAACTGACTGTCTGGTGTACCAAAAACAACCTGGTACTCAACCCATCAAAGACAAAACAACTGGTCGTTGACTTCAGGAGGAAGAGGAGAGAGGAACCTGCTCCCTTATACATCAAAGGAGACATGGTGGAGAGAGTCACTGGCTTTAAGTTCCTGGGAATAAACATCTCCCAGGACCTCAAATGGCAAATGAACACCGTCACTCTCGTGAAGAAGTCACATCAGCGGCTGTATTTCCTGAGGTCTCTGCGGAGAGCAAACGTCTCACAGCCGCTGCTGCTGTCCTTCTACCGATGCGCCGTGGAAAGTATCCTCTCCTATGGCATCCTGGTGTGGTTTGCTAGCTGTACTGTGGCTGAGAGGAGGGCGCTGCAGGGAATTATAAAAACTGCGCAGAACATTACAAACGCCCAACTGCCCTCCTTGTATGATATATATAGGGCCCGATGCTTGCGCCGGGCCACAAATATCAAGCAGGACACATCCCACCCTGCCAACCACCTTTTCACTCTGCTACCCTCTGGGAGGCGATTCAGGTCTCTGAAGGCTCGCACCGGTAGACTAAAAAATAGTTTCTACCCATGTGCGATAAAAGAGCTTAATTCCAACAGAGAACACTGGGGAAGCAAAATGTAATTCCAAGAAATGCCGCCAAATTCTTTTAAATTCTTTTTAAATACTTATTTATTATTTTACTAATAAGTGTACATATGTGTCAATGGTTGTCGTGTTTGTATTTTTTAACCGGAGGAGATGTAATGGAATTTCGTTGCACAGTATTGTGCAATGACAATAAACGTATTTATTCATTCATTCATTCAAACAAAATAATATTCCTTTTTTTCCCCAATGCACCATTCTTATTCAAGAATTGATTTTTTTCTAGATAGTAGGATCCTTTCCATGGTTAAGGGGAGCCAGTATAGCAGTATTGTTATTTCTGACCACAGCCCTGTGCAACTAGATATAGGCTTCCTAGACTGCCCTAGACTTCGACGCACATGGCGGTTTGATCCTCTGTTGCTATCTAGGGAGTCCTTCAAAAGATTTATTTCTCAACAAATAAACACCTTTATGGAAATTAATAATACTCCGGACATGCACTTAGCGACTATCTGGGAGGCTATTAAAGCCTACCTTCGAGGCCAGATAATCTCATATACATAGAAACATAGAAAATAGGTGCAGGAGTAGGCCATTCGGCCCTTCGAGCCTGCACCACCATTCAATATGATCATGGCTGATCATCCAAATCAATATCCCATACCTGCCTTCTCTCCATACCCCCTGATCCCTTTAGCCACAAGGGCCACATCTAACCCTCTTAAATCTAGCCAATGAACTGGCCTCAACTACCTTGAAGCAGAGAATTCCACAGATTCACCACTCTCTGTGTAAAAAATGATTTTCTCATCTCGGTCCTAAAAGACTTCCCTCTTATCCTTAAACTGTGATCCCTTGTCCTGGACTTCCCCAACATCGGGAACAATCTTCCTGCATCTAGCCTGTCCAAACCCTTAAGAATTTTGTAAGTTTCTATAAGATCCCCCCTCAATCTACAGCATATGAGAGGAAGAAATATAAACAATGTCTGACAGAACTGTCCCACAGTATAGCGGAAATAGACCGCATCAATGCCAATTCACCAACACCTGAACTTTACAAGGAGAAATTATTACTTAAGATGGAATTTGACAATTTATCCACCAGACAAACAGAGCAACTAATCTTCAAATCAAAACAGAATTTTTATGAACACGGAGAAACGGCAGGAAAACTTTTAGCGGACCAGACCAGACAGTCCACAGCCGCCAGTCCTATTTTAACATCGCCGTGGGTAAAGACTACTGGCCCAGATGCCACCAATGACCAGTTAAAGTAGTTTTATTTTTCCCTCTATGCTTCAGAACCACCCAGTGATCTGTCATGTATCCCTGCCTTCTTAGACAGCTTGTACACCCCAGAAATTACTACAGAGGACCAAGCACAAATTGACAGGTGTACAAATTGAAACGTGTTTCCAGCTTCAGGTTCCTGGGGGTCAACATCTCCGATGACCTCTCTTGGACCCACAATACCTCAACTCTGATCAAGAAGGCTCACCAGCGTCTCTTCTTCCTGAGGAGACTGAAGAAGGTCCATCTGTCTCCTCAGATCCTGGTGAACTTCTACCGCTGCACCATCGAGAGCATCCTTACCAACTGTATCACAGTATGGTATGGCAACTGCTCTGTCTCCGACCGGAAAGCACTGCAGAGGGTGGTGAAAATTGCCCAACGCATCACCGGTTTCTCACTCCCCTCCATTGAGTCTGTCCAAAGCAAGCGTTGTCTGCGAAGGGCGCTCAGCATCGCCAAGGACTGCTCTCACCCCAACCATGGACTGTTTACCCTCCTACCATCCGGGAGGCGCTACAGGTCTCTCCGTTGCCGGACCAGCAGGTCCAGGAACAGCTTCTTCCCTGCGGCTGTTACACTACTCAACACTGTACCTCGGTGACTGCCAATCACCCCCCCCCCCGGACACTCCTTCCACCAGGAAAAAAATAATAATTGCACTACTATGACTGTATGTATGTATATATATTTATTTATTGCTCATATTCTATGTTCGCTCTTCTAGGGAGATGCTAACAGCTTTTCGTTGTCTCTGTACTGTACACTGCAAAATGGCAATAAAGTTTGAATCTGAGTCTGAACAGGGAAATATCAACTGAAGAAATATTACAAGCAATTAAATCTATGCAGAGCAACAAAGTTCCAGGACCAGATGGTTTCCCAATTGAAATATACAAAGAATTTGCAATGAAGCTGGCTCCAACACTTAAATTGTTGTATCAGGAAATTTTTAGCCAGCAGAATCTACCTCAAACAATGTGGCAGGAAACCATATCGCTCCTGCTGATAAGGATAAAGACCCAGTATTGTGTGGTTCATAACGCCCTGTAAGCTTGCTGAATTGTGATTATAAAATCCTCACAAACATTTTAGCCACCTGTCTTGAAACAGTAGTCTCCAAAGTTATTAACCCTGACCAAACTGGATTTATACCGGGCAGGCAGTCGTTCTATAAGATGCGGCGCCTACTTAATGTATTGTATTCACCTCACACCACAGAACAATCGGAAGTAATTATTTCTTTAGACGCTGAGAAGGCATCCGACAGTGTCGAATAGCAATATTTGTTTACCGTTCTCAAAAGATTTGGCTTTGGTCCATCATTTTTATCATGGATTAAAATATTATATTTCGCGCTAACGGCAGCTGTGAGGACCAACAATATAATCTCTGACTACTTCCAGCTCTATAGGGGCTGCAGCCTTTCTCCCTGCTTATTTGATTTGGCAATAGAACCACTTGCTATAGCTCTTAGGACAGAAGATGGTATCAGAGATATCTTTCGAAGTGGTAAATCTCACAAAGTATTGCTGTACACAGACGACCTGCTGGTCTATATATCCAACCCAACTGACTCCATACCAAAGCTACTGCATATATTAGAGAATTTTGGCCGCCTGTCAGGTTATAAGATAAATTACTCAAAGAGCTTGCTTTTCCCAATCAATCACACTGACGGCGACTACTCCAGCTTCCCAATTAAACTTGAGAAAAGTGTATTTACTTATCTGGGAATTAAAGTCACCCATACCATGGGAGGTTTACACAGCCATAACTTTAAATCATTATTAGAACAAACAACACAGGACTTCAACAATTGGTCAACACAACCACCCTCATTAGTAGGCTGCATCAACATCGTTAAAATGACAGTTTTACCTAGATTTCTTTACCTTTTTCAAATGATCCCCATATTCATACCTAGGACAACTTTTCAGCAATTAGATAGACTAATCTCATCATTTATTTGGAACAATTCAAATCCCAGGATGAAGAAAATATACTTGGAAGTTCCTAAGGCAGCTGGTGGTCTAGGTTTGCCTAACTTGATCTATTACTACTGGGTTGGAAATATTGTAAAACGTTTACATTGGACATATTCATATGAGAGTAAACAGGGCACAGACTGGGCACAGATGGAACTCCTATCTGATCCACTACCGATAATCACCTGCTCATTACCTTATAATCGTAAAATACAAATGACAAACCCGGTGGTTAAAACCTCGCTTAAAATATGGCTCCAGTTCAGGAAACATGTTGGACTAAAGGGTACCAGCAGGCTTTTCCCAGTGGCAAATAATTAATTTTTTACATCCTCCATGTTAGGTACTGCGTTTTCATATTGGCATAGAGTGCAGAGGAGATTTACTAGAATGGTGCCTGGGTTTCAGCAACTAAGTTACAGAGAAAGGTTGAACAAGTTAGGTCTTTATTCTTTCGAGCACAGAAGGTTAAGGGGGGACTTGATAGAGGTCTTTAAAATGATGAGAGGGATACAGAGTTGACGTGGATAAGCTTTTTCCATTGAGAGTAGGGAAGTTTCAAACAAGAGGACATGATTTGAGAATTAAGGGACAAAAGTTTAGGGGTAACATGAGGGGGAACTTCTTTACTCAGAGAGTGGTGGCTGTGTGGAATGAGCTTCCAGTGGAAGTGGTGGAGTCAGGTTCGATTCTATCATTTAAAAATAAATTGGATAGGTATAAGGAGGGGAAAGGAATGGAGGGTTATGGTCTGAGTGCAGGTAGATGGGACTAGGGAAGAATATGTGTTCGGCACGGACTAGAAGGGCCGAGATGGCCTGTTTCCGTGCTGTAATTGTTATAAGGATATATAGGATGGACTGGTATATTTTTGAGTCTTGTTTACTGGTGGAACGTTCACTTCCTTTGAAACGCTTGCTGAAGACCACAATACACCCAGATCTCATTTCTTCAGGTATCTTCAAATAAGTAGCTTTGCTAAAACAGTGTTTCCCTCATTTCCTGATCTGTCCACTAAGAGCCAATTAGACACTATTCTGGAGTTGGACCCCTTTGACAAGAAACGTGTTTCAGCAATTTACACATTAATACAGGAATTAAAACAGATATCCTGGGACAAAACTAAAGCGGGGTGTAGAGCTTTCTGATGAGGTGTGGCAAGAGAGCATAATTCGTATACACACCTCTTCGCTGTGTATACGCCATGGGTTGATCCAATTTAAAGTGCTTCACCATCTTCATTATTCAAGAGACAAACTTGCCAGAATCTTTTCTACCACAGACCCTGGCTGCCCTAGATGTGGCCATAGCCCAGCCTCTGTAGGACACATGTTTTGGACATGTCCCTCTCTCAACAGCTACTGGGGAAACATATTTGAGGTGTTCTCCCATATCTGCAGATATCCTGACTTGCACACAGCTATCTTTGGAATATCACCCCCAAACTGTAAGCTTACAAATTTACAAGCTTGCTTGCTTGCTCGCAGGCTTATTCTTCTCAACTGGAAGTCTTTGAATCACTTCCCTCTGGAAGGCGACTCAGATTCAGATTCAGATTCAGATTCAATTTTAATTGTCATTGTCAGTGTACAGTACAGAGACAGCGAAATGCATTTAGCATCTCCCTGGAAGAGCGACATAGCAAATGATTTGAATAAATAATAATAAGTGATAATAAGTGTCCGGGGGGGGGGGGGGGGTGATTGGCAGTCACCGAGGTACGTTGTTGAGTAGAGTGACAGCCGCCGGGAAGAAGCTGTTCCTGGACCTGCTGGTTCGGCAACGGAGAGACCTGTAGCGCCTCCCGGATGGTAGGAGGGTAAACAGTCCATGGTTGGGGTGAGAGCAGTCCTTGGCGATGCTGAGCGCCCTCCGCAGACAACGCTTGCTTTGGACAGACTCAATGGAGGGGAGCGAGGAACCGGTGATGCGTTGGGAAATTTTCACCACCCTCTGCAATGCCTTCCGGTCGGAGACAGAGCAGTTGCCATACCATACTGTGATGCAGTTGGTAAGGATGCTCTCGATGGTGCAGCGGTAGAAGTTCACCAGGATCTGAGGAGACAGATGGACCTTCTTCAGTCTCCTCAGGAAGAAGAGACGCTGGTGAGCCTTCTTGATCAGAGTTGAGGTATTGTGGGTCCAAGAGAGGTCATCGGAGATGTTGACTCCCAGGAACCTGAAGCTAGAAACACGTTCCACCTCCGTCCCGTTAATGTGGATGGGGGTGTGCGTGCCGCCCCTGGACTTCCTGAAGTCTACAATGAGCTCCTTGGTCTTCTTAGGGCCAGGTTGTTGTCAGCGCACCATGCTGCTAAGTGCTGGACCTCCTCCCTGTAGGCCGACTCATCGTTGTTGCTGATGAGGCCAATCACCGTTGTATCATCTGCATACTTGATGATGGTGTTAGTACCATGTACAGGTGTGCAGTCATAGGTGAAGAGGGAGTAGAGGAGGGGGCTCAGTACACAGCCCTGTGGAACGCCGGTGTTCAGGGTGAGGGTTGAAGAGGTGTGCTTGTCTAACCTAACAGACTGGGGTCTGTTGGTTAGAAAGTCCAGTATCCAGTTGCAGAGGGAGGGGTCGATGCCCAGGTTACCGAGTTTGGTGATCAGTTTTGATGGTGTTGAATGCTGAGCTGTAATCGATGAACAGCATTCTTATGTAAGTGTCTCTGTTGTCGAGGTGGGGGAGGGCGGAGTGAAGTGCCGTTGAGATGGCATCCTCCGTACTCCTGTTCTTGCAGTAGGCAAACTGATAGGGATCCAGTGTGGGGGGTAGGCAGCTTTTGAGGTGTGCCAGGACCAGCCTCTCGAAGCACTTGGTGATGATGGGGGTAAGTGCAACTGGGCGGAAGTCGTTGAGGCTTGCCGCAGTGGAGTGTTTTGGCACTGGCACGATGGAGGTGGTTTTAAGGCACGTGGGGACAACTGCTTGGGCAAGTGACAGGTTGAAGATGTCAGTCCAGACGTCTGTCAGCTGCGCAGCACAGGCCCTGAGCACGCGCCCGGGGATGCCGTCAGGGCCAGCAGCTTTACGTGCATTAGTCCTTTACGTGCATTAGTCCTTTACGTGCATTAGTCGGACTCCGGACTGTCAAAGCTGCCACAGCCAGACATAAAAACAGTTTTTATCCACGAGTAGTTGCTCTACTCAACAGCCAAAAATCTGTAGCCTCCCTTTGATCTGGTATTTTGTTGGTTCACATGCTTGATCAATGGTGTTTTATCATGAATGTCTTATTATTATTAATGTTTAGTGTTTTCTGAATCATTCGTAACTGTCACTGTATGTCATGTTGTTACTTGTGCGCGGAGCACCAAGGCAAATTCCTTGTATGTGAATACTTGGCCAATAAACTTACTTACTTTAACTGAAAATATTGTCCACACAGTCATAATAATTTATTTATATTTGTATGTTGCTGTTGTTAACATGTAACATTTGAACACAAAGACTCTGCCTATTTTAAATTTTTTATTTTTTAAATTATAATAATTTTTTTTTCTCTTTCTATTTTTTGCATCTTGGGGATGGTGAGGGGGTATATACGTTTTGTACTGTTCTGTTCTGTACTGTTTGTTGGTGTTCTGTGTAAATTTGTGTTTATAACTTGAAAACCAAAAATAAAGTTATTGCAAAAAAAATAATAAAAGGATGAGGAGAGTGCGAGGGAATATTGAGTAGTAATATTCCATTGATGTAAACCCACAAACATTTCTGGAGAGAGTCATTCTCAGGGGAATTTTAACCTGCAGGGGCATGTTACTTTGGGTGTAGCCATGAGTTTAAGAACATAAGAAATCCAAATGCATTTGCAAGTTGGCTCCAATCCACTGAATCTGCATATCATTTGAGCACGTTAGGCTGTTTGGTTCACTTCCACATCTACATCCCATCCACAGTTTTCCTAAAACCTGCTGCAAAATCAAGGCAAGAGCATAGTGACAATGAAGCGAGTCGATACAAACCCACTGAAGCAACAAATACCAAACTCTCAACGCTGGGTATTTTTACATGCTGCAATTTGCTTATATCACCTTGGCTGAACTTTTATTTGTTGCAAAATCCATGATGCAAAATCCATGATGCTATGCCTGCATTTGATTAGACCTTGGGAAAGGTACAAATAGGATTAGCAACAACCTGGTATTGTAACAGCTATAGCAGAGATGTGCAGCTCAGAGAGTACACACCACCAACACAAGGTTCATAGATAGATGTTGTGCTTCTATAGCAAGATACTGCACTAGATACTGACAATCATCTTGAATTAGCGAGGAGATGACCTTTTGCCACCTTTAAATTTGCCGATGATACCACTGTTGTTGGATGAATAACGGGTAATGATTAGTCAGAATAGAGGAGGTGGGTTGAAAATCTAGTTGAATGGTGGCAGAACAATCACAGTGAGATCCTGGAGCCGACTGTTGACATTAGAAGGAGAAAGCCAAGGAGCCACAATCCCAACATAGTCGACAGATTGATTGTCAGATTGTCAGAGTAAACAACTTCAATTTCCTGAGCGGGCATATCTCCTGGGCAAGATCTATCCTGGGCCCAGCATATTGTTGCAGTGGTCAATAACCTGTACTTCTTTAGATGTTTGAGGCAATGTGGTATATTGATGGATACACTTTTGAATTTCTATAGCTAGAGTGTATATTGACTGGTGGCATCACAGCCTGGTTTGGCACCAAACACAGGTAACTTGTCCAGCATTGAAGGGATCAACAGAAGGCTCTGCCTTATAAAGTGAGCCGGTATCATCAAAGACCCACTTCACTGTGGTCACCTTTTCATTTCACTCCTCCAATTGGGGAGAAAGTGTAGGAGTCTGAAAGTCATGAAGAATAGCTTCTTCTCAACAATAATCAGGCTCCTGAACACCAAGCAACACTAATCTCAGGTGTGAACTTCTAAGGACTGTCTTTGATGCACTAAGGCCTTTGGGCTTTCTTTTGTTGATCTGGCATTGTGACTATGAATTATATATTGTCTGTCTACTGTGGCTCCAGGCTTGTTCTGCTACTGCAGGTTAGCATTTCATTGTTCTCTTGTTGGCAAGTTCGACAATTAAGCAATCTAGACTACTAACTCTTGTCTGATGTCGATATGTGATAGCTACATTTAACCTGCGGACGGATGCCAAAGGCATTGCTACACAATCTCTGACTGATGTCTCACAAGTGCAAGGAACCAATTTAGCACGCATTGTACTCCAGGCCAAAGATCTTATAGCGGAGCAAGATGGGTTACTCTCACGCAAACGTGTAGTCCGCTCATGGGCGGATTCATGGGTGATTATAGGACCCATTTTAGCAACCAGCCCGCCATCTTGCTTCCGGCCGAAGATCGGATCTTTGTTTCCGCAGCGGGGAGAGGGAGTGTGGGGCCCGGGGCAGCGGGGAGAGGGAGTGTGGGGCCCGGGGCAGCGGGGAGAGGGAGTGTGGGGCCCGGGGCACATGGAGGGGGAGTGTGGGGCCCGGGGAGAGGGTGTGGGGCCCGGGGCAGCGGGGAGAGGGAGTGTGGGGCCCGGGACAGCGGGGAGAGGGAGTGTGGGGCCCGGGGAGAGGGTGTGGGGCCCGGGGCAGCGGGGAGAGGGAGTGTGGGGCAGCGGGGAGAGGGTGTGGGGCCAGGGGCAGCGGGGAGAGGGAGTGTGGGGCCTGGGGAGAGGGAGTGTGGGGCCCGGGGAGAGGGAGTGTGGGGCCCGGGGAGAGGGAGTGTGGGGCCCGGGACAGCGGGGAGAGGGAGTGTGGGGCCCGGGGAGAGGGTGTGGGGCCCGGGGCAGCGGGGAGAGGGAGTGTGGGGCAGCGGGGAGAGGGTGTGGGGCCCGGGGCAGCGGGGAGAGGGAGTGTGGGGCCTGGGGAGAGGGAGTGTGGGGCCCGGGGAGAGGGAGTGTGGGGCCCGGGGAGAGGGAGTGTGGGGCCCGGGGAGAGGGAGTGTGGGGCCCGGGGAGAGGGAGTGTGGGGCCCGGGGCCCGGGGAGAGGGAGTGTGGGGCCCGGGGAGAGGGAGTGTGGGGCCCGGGGCACAGGGAGAGGGAGTGTGGGGCCTGGGGCACAGGGAGAGGGGGTGTGGGGCCCGGGGAGAGGGAGTGTGGGGCCCGGGGCAGCGGGGAGAGGGAGTGTGGGGCCTGGGGCACAGGGAGAGGGGGTGTGGGGCCCGGGGAGAGGGAGTGTGGGGCCCGGGGCACAGGGAGAGGGAGTGTGGGGCCCGGGGCACAGGGAGAGGGAGTGTGGGGCCTGGGGAGAGGGAGTGTGGGGCACAGGGAGAGGGAGTGTGGGGCCTGGGGAGAGGGAGTGTGGGGCCCGGGGTAGCGGGGAGAGGGAGTGTGGGGCCCGGGGAGAGGGAGTGTGGGGCCCGGGGAGAGGGAGTGTGGGGCCCGGGGAGAGGGAGTGTGGGGCCCGGGGAGAGGGAGTGTGGGGCCCGGGGCAGCGGGGAGAGGGAGTGTGGGGCCTGGGGCAGTGGGGAGAGGGAGTGTGGGGCCTGGGGAGAGGGAGTGTGGGGCCCGGGGAGAGGGAGTGTGGGGCCCGGGGAGAGGGAGTGTGGGGCCCGGGGCAGCGGGGAGAGGGAGTGTGGGGCCTGGGGAGAGGGAGTGTGGGGCCCGGGGCAGCGGGGAGAGGGGCATAGGAAGGGGGGGAGACATTGTAGTGAGGGGGCAGGCGAGGGAGTGCCGGGGGGGTGGGGGGGAGAGTTGAGGGGTGGGATAAGGCCTAGTGTGTGTGAAGTTGCGGGGAGGTTTACAATGTTTCTTATTTAATGTCCCTTGTCTAGTCTGAAATAAAGTTCATCGTTGGATCAGAAGAAATATAATTGTGTGTGTTATATGATTCTATACATTTATATCACATTCATGTACAGGTGCACAACCTTTTATCCAAAAGCCTTGGGACCAGACACTTTTCGTAATTCGGAATTTGTCGGCCTTCGGAATGGAAATTTTTTAGCGTAGATTTTAATGGCTGGCTCAGTGGTAGAGTGCTCGGCTCATATCCGCAAGGTCGCGAGTTTGCGCCTTGATCCCGGCAGTTCCTCGGTCGCGAGTTTGAGTCTTCAATGTAGTTTTTTCTTGCAGAATAAATGTCTGTATGAAATGCAGTGTGTTGAATGAATTCCTGAATTTGTAAATGTGACCGCAGCATTGAATCACCTCTCGCACTCATGTCACCCTAGCGGGGCTACATGCCCTTAGGCGGCCTAAGGCGACATTTTCACACTCTTATATCCGTGTGCAGCAGAGGCGACGTGCGTTTGGCGCCAAACGTGAGCTTTGGTGAGCTTTGGTGTGCAGACGACATCCTGGAAAAAATGTCCGGTTTCTTCCAGGTAGGCGATATACCCTCCCGGGCAATATACCCTCCACTTCTCTTTTATGAAGTGGATTTAGTTCCCCTTTCTTCCAAGACCGACCGGAGGTTCCGCTGTCACCTCTGCGGGCCGCCCTCGGTGAACGTCCTGTCTCCCTGTCCCTGGGATAGCAGGGGGCGATCAAACAGCACAATACCCCCCTCCCCCTCCAACTCCAGAGGAATCCGCTCCCCGATGGGCCGCTACGGCGACAAGTGGCAGTTCGCCCACAGCCCGAGCTGCGCCACCCCAAGAACAAGACGTACCTGGAGCGGGGCTGGGCTGGAGTTGCTGATCTGGGATCTCCATGCTTGCAGTGGGCCTGGGGGTCGGTGTCCCGATGAGGGGGCTCAGCTCGGGCTGTGGGCGAACTGCCACTTGTCGCCGTAGCGGCCCATCGGGGAGCGGCTTCTGGTGGTCCTGACTTCTCCGGCCAGTTTGCAGTTTTCCTCTGGAGTTGGAACGGGGCTGGGCTGCTGCTGGCTGTGGGTCTCTGGGATCTCCGTGCTTGCAGTGGGCCTGGGGGTCGGTGTCCCGTTGGTCCTGACGTCTCCGGTGACTGGCACTGACCTGCTGGCATTGCCGACGTGAAGACAGTGCAAAGCCCCCGCGCCGGTGCAATGGGCGGGGAGCTGGAGAGGGGAGGGAAGGGGTCACACACATGGCCGGGAAGCAGAGGGGTGTAGGTGGGGTGAAACTGAAGGAAGCGACAATCTGCTGCTGCCTGCCCGCTGAGTTAAAAAGTTCCCACGCAAGACTCACGATACACTGTGTATCGTGAGTCTACTGTGGGAACTTTTTAACTCAGCGGGCAGGCAGCAGCATATTGTCAATTATTAACCCTCCCGCGCAATATACCCTCACCTTCTCTTTTATGAATGGGGATTTAGTTCCCCTTTCTTCGAGGACCGACCGGAGGTTCCGCTGTCACCTCTGCGGGCCGCCCTCGGTGAACGTTTTCAAGGACCTTTCTTCAAGGACCGAAAAAATTTCCGTTATTCGGAGGTTTTCGTTATTTGGATCTTCGGATAAAAGGTTGTGCACCTGTATGTGTGTTTATAAACATTTTATTCTTTAACAAGAATGAACAGAATTATGAACTAACAGAATTATGAATCTAACCCTATATCACACACAAAAACTTTTGCCCCGCAACGTTGATTACACTGCAAGTCGGGTCGGGTCAGGTCAGGTAGGCTCCGGTTACTAAAATGGGCGGGGAAAAATGCCCAGGATCCCCTCCGTAGCGAACTACACGTCAGCCCATTGCATTTAGCAGGAGTAGCCCACCTTGCTCCGCTATAAGATCTTTGCACCAGGCTCAATAAGGTTTTTATGAGTCACAGAGGCATATCACACAGAACAGATCTTTCAGCCCAGTCTGCAATGATCAATGCACTGCTGTTGGAAACCCCACGAGCTATGTCTCACAAATCTGCCAACTGTGAGGGTTTCTACTGTCAATGTGCAGCTGGTATGCGATCACAAGGTAATTTACACAGGTATATGTGCGTAAGGTTGACTAATCGTTTTCCTATTGAGGCACTTTAATGTTCATTACTGTTTCCTGAGATAGATGAAACAAAAACAGGTGAGTTAGGGCATCTGGTCAATGAATGCGAAGGTTCAATTCCTCCTTCATTTGTGGCAGAGACTGCTGTTCTCACATTGACCTCCTCGACCAGCTCAGAATACACAGAACTGGTGGAGCCAGTCATCTTTGTTCCTAAAGGGCCTGTCCCACTTACGCAATCTTGGCTCGCAAATTACGTGACCTTGTGGTCGCTTGAGGCGTACGGGCACCGTATGGCTGCACGGGGCCGGTCCCACTTAGAAGCGCTGAGCTGTGCGGGGCTGGTCCCGACATCGCGCGGGGCTCCGAAATTCTTGCAGTGGCCAAAATCTTCGCGCGCCAATGGCCTGTCGGCACGCAGGCGCATTGCGGTCGTACACAGCGTCTTGACAGCGTACTCCTAGCGCGCGGCATTGCGTGATGACATCACCGCCCGACGCCCAAATTCAGTCGGCCCGCCTCCTGCCCAGCTGATTGATAAGCATGACGCAAATGATGTCACGCGCGTACTTAGCTCGAACTTCGCGTGAACTCCGCTTCCGTTTGGCCGTGCCAAACGCACGCAATCGCATGCAAGTGGGACAAGCCCTTAAGAGATTGACTAAGTAGAGAAGGACATATCTCTGACATCCAGTGACATTCAAAACCTATTAACAATTTATCAATCTTTGCAAGAGATTTGCAAATGATTAGGGTAAGAAATTAACAAATCACAAACACAATTAAAAATATAGATGTGAACTCAATCAATTATTTAAATGACCTAATACATCTCAGCCTCTTGCAGCAATTTCGTTGAACCCCTACACTCAGTGCACCTAGGCCTACGCGATCTCCTGGTTGCTTAAATCCTAATTATGACAGTTAATGCATTGAATATGAATCCTTGACATAAGCAGTATTAGCTTGGATTTTTTGATGTATATCATCATCACAAAGTTCAATGCATCTGCTTCCCATCAATTAATATTGACTGTGTTGGAAGTTTGCGTACAGTGAATGAAATGCAGCAGTCAGACTTCATATCTTCGATGAGAAGGGATCTCATTGAAACATATAAGATTGTTAAGGGCTTGGACACACTAGAGGCAGGAAACATGTTCCCGATGTTGGGGGAGTCCAGAACCAGGGGCCACAGTTTAAGAATAAGGAGTAATCCATTTAGAATGGAGACGAGGAAACACTTTTTCTCACAGAGAGTGGTGAGTCTGTGGAATTCTCTGCCTTAGAGGGCGGTGGAAGCAGGTTCTCTGGATACTTTCAAGAGAGAGCTAGATAGGGCTCTTAAAGATAGCGGAGTCAGGGGATATGGGGAGAAGGCAGGAACGGGATACTGATTGGGGATGATCAGCCATGATCACATTGAATGGCGGTGCTGGCTCGAAGGGCCAAATGGCCTACTCCTGCACCTATTGTCTATTGACACGGCATAGTGGAGTTTCCATTTAAGAAAAGTAAGGAAGATTACCTTAAAGGCTGTGGATACTCCATGAGGTGTTTATACATGAAGATCCCAATGAAATCAAAAGACTGGAGAACACTGTATGAGAACGTACCTCGCACATCGCCTTTCGATGGATGGTCTTTTGTTACACTAAGGCCTTTGGGCTTTTTAAAAAAAATCTGGCATTGTGGTTATTAATGATATATTATCTATGTGTATTGTGGCTCCAGGCTTGTTCTGCTGCTGCTGCAGGCCAGCATTTCAATGTTCTGTTTTTGGAAAATGTGACAACAATGCAATCTTGACTGTTAACTCTTGTCTGAAGAAGGGTCTCAACCCGAAACGTCACTCATCCCCTCTCTCCAGAGATGCTACCTGTCCCTCCGAGTTACTCCAGCTTTGAGTATCTTCCTTTAAACTATCCCTGTCTGACTTCAAATGCCCTCTAATCTTTGACATTTCCACCTTGGGGAAAAAGGGTTTGCTGTACACCCTATCTGTGCCTCTCCTAATTTTATCAACTATTAGGTCTTCCCTCTGATCCTCCAGAGAAACCAACCCTTTTCACACCCTCTAATCTCAGGACATGTTTATGCATAAAGCAAATCTGCTATTCTTGGAATTAGTCTAGGTATCGCAGTCGCTGCCTCAAATAGGCTGGCAGTATCATCAAGGATCCACACCATCCTGGCCACACACTCATCTCCCTGCTACCTTCAGGTAGAAGGTACAGGAGCCTGAAGACTGCAACAACCAGGTTCAGGAATAGCTACTTCCCCACAGCCATCAGGCTATTAAACCTGGCTCGGACAAAACTCTGATTATTAATAACCAATTATCTGTTATTTGCACTTGATCAGTTTATTTATTCATGTGTGTATATATTTATATAATGGTATATGGACACACTGATCTGTTTTGTAGTAAATGCCTACTATGTTCTGTGTGCTGAAGCAAAGCAAGAATTTCATTGTCCTATCGGGGACACATGACAATAAACTCACTTGAACTTGAACCTACCTTCACTGCACTCCCTGTTTGGCAAGCAAATATCATCTATAGGCGAGGGGACCAAAGCGGCACAAAATCCTTTGCTTGTGGCTCACTATTGGTCTACACAAATGCAGTAAGACATCTTTATTACAAATGGATTTGAATGCACGAGTAAAAGCCAATGACAATTGAATTTAGTGAAGCATAGTAGGTTTATGAACAACTCATATTTGAAATATTTCTTGAAACTTGAATAACACAGCAAGTTTGAACATATCTGTTAAATGCAGTTTAATAGCGTGGAGTCCTGGTGTATTTCTATGACTGGAATGGAAATATGTAAATATGTAAATTTGAATAGCCGTTCCCTAAAATTTGGAATTAGATCAAATATCAGCTCTGGTTCAGTTGGAAAAACGTTCACATTGAGTTCAGGGATTGGAGTAACTTGAACACAAAAGCACAGGCTGATGCTCCAGTAGGACTCTCTCAGACGTAGAGTCAGCTGAGGTGTCAACTGGGGACCCTGTCTGGTCTTGCAGGTTGGTGTAAAAGATGACACGGCATAATTGGACGAAGAGCGGGGGAAGTTATTCCAATATCCTATGTCCCAGCCAGTAATTGTTTCCCATTCAATGTTAGTAAAACAAAAAAGAACATTGGGGCATTATCACATTTTTGTTTTGTGGGATTGTTTCCCATATTCTAACAGTGACTACTGCAATCGCAGGAAATCCCTGTGGGATGTCGGGAAATAGAAGTGAATGGCAAGATCGAAGTACATTGAGTTTTCTAAAGGGCCTGTCCCACTACGGCGACCTAATCTGCGAGTTTAGAAGAGTTTGCCCTCCACTCAAACTCGCAGCATGGTCGACACGAGGTCCTATAAGGTGGTTGGAACTCTCCTTCATGCTCGAGGGAACTTCCCGCATACTGACGGCCTCAGCTATGTCGTGGGCATGTTGAAAAATTTTCCGTGAGTAAAATTTGGTCGGCGTGGTTCTTTTGAACTCGTAGTGCAGTGGAGTGGGGTCGCTATTTAGTTACAGGCAGTCGAGGGCAGCCGTAGGCAATCTCCTTCGCTGACCGGGCATTTTGATTGGCTCATTGGAGTTTCAGGACCATGGAAAACCGACCGGTAAGTTAAATGCCACTAAACTTTAGTAAACTTCGTAAACTCCTTCTCCTCCTTTCTCTCTCCTTTCTCTCTCCTTTCTCCCCTCCCCCCCGCGCTCTCTAAAGGACTTACCGTTACTGTGGCAGCCGTTTACCTTCATCTTCATCGGGTAGCCAGCGCTCCTCCGTTTTCCCTGGCCCTCACCTTCGCGATGTGTGTGTGTGTGTGTGTGTGTGGTGTGTGGTGTGTGTGTGTGTGTGTGTGTGTGTGGTGTGTGTGTGTGTGTGTGTGTGTGTGTGTGCGCGCGTGTGTGTGTGCGCGTGCGCGCGTGCGCGTGAGCGTTTGTGCGTGTGAGCGTTTGTGTGTGCGCGTGTGTGCGCACGTGTGTGTGTGTGTGTGTGCGCGTGTGTGCGGGTGTGTGTGTGTGAGTGCGCGTGTTCTGTCGGTGCAGCTCGCGGTTCGGTCGATCCAGCTCGCGGTTTCAACCCGGCTGGTCGATCCATCTCGAGGCTTTCCAGGCGAGTGCCTTTGAGCTTGAAGTCGAAGACACTCTTCTGGACTCGAGGATTAGGTCGCCCAAGTGGAACAGCCCCTTAACACATAAGCTTATCACAAACATAAACATGTTTTTTGCTCTTTTCAGATAAACATATGGAACTTACTGATGCAGTAATTTTTAGAATCTCCACATTTTTTCTCTTCCTAGCTTGGATGTTTTCACTAAGGCTTTGAAATAATTCTTTTAAATCAATTTGGGTTTGTAATCGAGGCAGACCTGTAAATATAAGAAGACAGGTTAAATCATTAAACAATCATAATGGTTGTCATTTTATAAAACTGTAATAAAAAACAAGTATGAAAATACCTCTATCATTAATATTTCGCATATCGACTTGGTATTATTCTAATCTCCATCTCATGTGGAAGTCCCACACATTGAAGAACTTCTATTATATTTATAGGGCACAGGGGCATAGCTAGTAGAGCAGCTACTTTTGGTCCCCTAATTTGCAGAAGGACATTCTTGCTATTGAGGGAGTGCAGCGTATGTTCACAAGGTTAATTCCCGGGATTGCAGGACTGTCATATGCTGAGAGAATGGAGCAGCTGGGCTTGTACACTCTGGAGTTTAGAAGGATGAGAGGAAATCTCATTGAAACATATAAGATTGTTAAGGGTTTGGACACACTAGAGGCAGGAAACATGTTCCCGATGTTGGGGGAGTCCAGAACCAGGGGCCACAGTTTAAGAATAAGGGTTACGCCATCTAGAACGGAGACGAGGAAACACTTTTTCACACAGAGAGTGGTGAGTCTGTGGAATTCTCTACCTCAGAGGGCGGTGGAGGCGGATTCTCTGGATGCTTTCAAGAGAGAGCTAGATAGGGCTCTTAAAAATAGCGGATATGGGGAGAAGGCAGGAACGGGGTACTGATTGGGGATGATCAGCCATGATCACATTGAAAGGCGGTGCTGGCTCGAAGGGCCGAATGGCCTACTCCTGCACCTATTGTCTGTTGTCTATGCCCCTTATCTCCATTATTGGTATCATTTCTAGACAGTACAAAGATGAGTATGATAACAAATTGTAAATAGTCTACAAAGGGATATATATAGTAGATATAAAATATTAAAACAGCTGTAAAATAATAAAGATGTAGATATATAGATTAAAAATTATCAGATAATGTGCAGCAAGATAAGGTTTTCCTTAAAAAATGGTCCCAACCAAAACTCCATCCATTTACCTCCATGGCAGCTGCCTAGATGCTGAGTTCCGCAGCACTTTCCTTTTTACATACAATTTTTCACTTTAGTAGGAAGAATAGAAATATGTTCTTGCCATAGAGGGAGTACAGAGAAGGTTCACCAGACTGATTCCTGGGATGTCAGGACTTTCATATGAAGAAAGACTGGATAGACTCGGCTTGTACTCGCTAGAATTTAGAAGATTGAGGGGGGATCTTATAGAAACGTACAACATTCTTACGGGGTTGGACAGGCTAGATGCAGGAAGATTGTTCCCGATGTTGGGGAAGTCCAGGACAAGGGCTCACAGTTTAAGGATAATGGGGAAATCTTTTAGGACCGAGATGAGGAAAACATTTTTCACACAGAGAATGGTGAATCTGTGGAATTTTCTGCCACAGAAGGTAGTTGAGGCCAGTTGATTGGCTATATTTAAGAGGGAGTTAGATGTGGCCCTTGTGGCTAAGGGATCAGGGGGTATGGAGAGAAGGCAGGAACAGGATACTGAGTTGGATGATCAGCCATGATCATATTGAATGGCGGTGCAGGCTCGAAGGGCCGGATGGCCTACTCCTGCACCTATTTTCTATGTTTCTATGTAAAACTGGGAGAATGTGGCGTTGTTACATTGGCTCATGGAGGTTTTGAGATCCTTGGACTGTGTCCTTTGTTGTGTGAATGACATTGCCCGCCCATTGAAGTCAGCTGACTGTCATAGCAGCCTTGATGTTGGCCAGGGAGAGATTGCTGGCAACAGTTTATGCTTGTTTGTCAAGTCGAGGAAAATGTTGTGGAAACAGAATTGGAGGAGAACAAGGAATGCTACTGGTTAGGAAACCACGACCACTTTGTGCTGTGTGTGAGGTCTTGATCTTCAAACGTTCTTTTCCTCAAGGGCTGGACTGGCAATAGTGAATTTCAGCGCTGATATCTATCTTCACTTGGTGATGACTCCAAGCTAGGGAAAGCTATTCACCTTTTGTAGAGACTTCGTGGGTTTTATTTTGTGGGGGACAGGGTTATGTTGTGAGGGCATAGAAAAAATAGGTGCAGGTGGAGGTCATTCGGCCTTTCGAGCCAGCACCGCCATTCATTGTGATCATGGCTGATCGTCCCCAATCAATAACCCGTGCCTGCCTTTTCCCCATATCCTTTGACTACATTAGCCCCTAGAACTCTATCTAACTCTCTCTTAAATCCATCCAGTGATTTGGCCTCCACTGCCCTCTGTGGCAGGGAATTCCATAAATTCACAACTCTCTGGGTGAAAAAGTTTTTTCTCACCTCAGTCTTAAATGACCTCCCCTTTATTCTAAGACTGTGGCCCCTGGTTCTGGACTCGCCCAACATTGGGAACATTTTTCCTGCATCTAGCTTGTCCAGTCCTTTTATAATTTTATATGTTTCTATAAGATCCCCCTCATCCTTTAAACTCCAGTGAATGCAAGCCTAGTCCTTTCAATCTTTCCTCATATGACAGTCCCGCCATCCCAGGGATCAATCTAGTTGGCACAGGATTTTTATTTTGATGATGTTTCCCTCATCATCATGAATTTAACCCACAACTTAAATGCATGCTCTTCCTGCTCGTTAAGAATGCATTGGAAAACTTTGTGTAGGTGGCATCATCTTATCTTAATTTGCATCCTCCTTCATTTTTTCGAGTGCAAAAGGAGTTTAAAGAACTTCTATTTCTAGCACATACATTTGGTTGAATCAATGATGTGACACCATCAAAAGCATCTACAAATAATTGTAGGTAGACAAAAATGCTGGAGAAACTCAGCGGGTGAAGCAACGTCTGTGGAGTGAAGGAATAGGTGACGTTTCGGATCGAGATTAGCTGGGCAATATGGACATCAATGCACGCCCTCATTCCCATTCCCATTGAGGAAATCTGCAGTCAGCACTACAAGGCTACAATAGCCTATTGACATTATCATCGTTACTTTTTTGCATATCTTTCATTCGTTGTTCTTTATCTCTCTATATCATCGTCTATATCTCTCCTTTCCCTTTTCCCTAACTAGTCTGCAGAAGGGTCTCGACCTGAAACGTCACCCATTCCTTCTCTCCAGAGATGCTGCCTGCCCCTCCGAGTTACTCCAGCTTTTTGTGTCTATCTACTAGTAATTGCTTCCATGACCCACCACAGCCAGCTTGTGTACAGTAAAAATGATCCTTCTTTTGAACTATAGATTGTTCCATTGGAACTACTTCCATCCACTTGAAATGAGCCCCCATGATCATATTCATTTTCCTTGGCCTTCATGCTTTGAATGCTTTCAAGTTCATCAGGTTGTACAGGGCCCTGGTGAGACCACACCTGGAATATTGCGTGCAATTTTGGTCTCCTAATTTGAGGAAGGACATTATTGTTATTTAGGGAGTGCATCGTGGGCTCACCAGGTTAATTCTCGGGATGGAGGAACTGACATATATGGGCTTGTATTCACTGGAATTTAGAAGGATGAGAGGCAATCTTATAGAAACATAAAATTCTTGAAAGATTGGACAGGGTAGATGTAGGGAAAATGTTCCCGATGTTGGGGGAATCCAGAACCACGGGTCACAGTTTAAGAATAAGGGGTAGGCCATTTACGACTGAGATGAGGAAACTGTTTTTCACCGAGAGAGTTGTGAATCTGTGGACTTCTCTGCCACAGAAGGCAGTGGAGGCCAATTCACTGGATGTGTTCAAGAGAGTTAGTGGGCTAAAGAAATCAAGGGATATGGGGAAAAAAGCAGGAATGGGGTACTGATTTCAGATGATCAGCCATGATCATATTGAATGGCGGTGCTAGCACGAAGGGCCGAATGGCCTACTCCTGCACCTATTTTCCTATGTTTCTATGTCCATACAACATCTCGGGTTCTTGTCAAGAACTGCTGACATGGACACACATTTATGATTTTACTTTCCCTCGAATCCAGTTTAATCTTTGACAGGCAGGTTTGGTTTTAACAAATTAGAATCCTGGCCTGGGACAATTAGATGTGATAGGCTTTTGTTTCATTCCCATTATTTCTTCCCCAAACATGCCTTTATCATTTGGATTCTTTCTCCTGTGCACATATGAAGAAATGAGGATGATTCCTTTAACTGGGGTGGCACAGTGACACAGATGGTAGAGCTGCTGCCTCATAACACCAGAGACATGGGTTTGATCCTGACCTCAGCTGCTGGCTGTGTGGAGTTTGCATGTTCTCTCTCTGACTGTGGGTGCTCCAGTTTCCTTGCACATCCGAAAGACATGCAGGTTTGCAGGTTAATTGGCCTCTGTAAATGTCAGCTATTGTGTAAGTGAGTGGATGAAAAACTAGGATAACATAGAACCAGTGTGAAGAGGCGATCATTGGTCGGTGTGGACTCAGTGAGCTGAAGGGCCTGTTACCATGTTATATCTTTCAACCAATCATTCTACAAAATTCTTAAGGGGTTGGACAGGCTAGATGCAGGAAGATTGTTCCCGATGTTGGGGAAGTCTAGAACAAGGGGTCACACGGTTTAAGGATAAAGGGGGAAATCTTTTAGGACTGAGATGAGAAAAACATTTTTCACACAGAGAGTGGTGAATCTGTGGAATTCTCTGCCACAGAAGGTCGTTGAGGCCAGTTCATTGGCTATATTTAAGAGGGAGTTAGATGTGGCCCTTGTGGCTAAAGGGATCAGGGGGTATGGAGAGAAGGTAGGTACAGGATACTGAGTTGGATGATCAGCCATGATCATATCGAATGGCGGTGCAGGCTCGAAGGGCTGAATGGCCTACTCCTGCACCTATTTTCTATGTTTCTATGTTTCTATTCCACTGTACCATATGGAACAATCACTTCACCTTCTTTTCATACCAATGATATTGCAACATTAACTGCAATATTAATTGATGCGGTCTTATTTTCAATGTATGCTGATGTACTGAAAGGCTCACAAGGCATCTGAATTAACATCCGATCAATCTGGTCATTGCTGTCTTCAACTATTTCATACTCTTTACTCTTCCTCTTAGGCTTGTTTTTTTCTTTGTTTTGTATTGCTTTCAGGGCAAATTGTTGACTGTAGTCTTTTGAAACCATAATTGAGGTGAATTTTTACGTCTGCATTTATCAGTCCAATGTTGTGAGTTACTGCTACAAAGAACTCCCTTTCTGTAGTTCTTCCCCTTTCTCAAAGATGTAATATAACAGGGTCCTAACTTATTAATACTCCAAGCCTTTGGTACATACTGATGCTATTGCATTGTTTGCTTGATTGGTCTTTATAGACTGATCAATGTCCAGAGCCTGCTAAAAGCTCAGTTGCTTCTCACTGACTGGATGACAAGTCAATTATATAAATTGTAAAAGGCTGTGGCTCCATCATCAATGTATTACAACTTGCCAGGCAGTAATGACCCATTTACCCTCCTCCCCATTTCCTTTAGCCATTCAACTTTCTGTCTCCACTAATATGTAACCTCCTGCACCATTAGCTTTTATTTCCACCACAACCTTTGACATGGCACCTTATCAAATTGTTCCTAGTACATCGTCTAATCTGCCTTTAACTACAGTTTACGTTACTTCAAAGATCTCCAAGAAATTAGTCAGATTATTTTACTTTCCCAAAACTGTTGCCCTCTCTGATTACATTAACCTGTTTATAAAAAGTGTACTGCTTGAACAATAACTGCTGGCCTCTCCACTGGCTCCCTGTGCGGTCCCAAATAAATTTCAAGATCCTCCTTTATGTCTACAAAGCCCTTAATGGGCTTGCCCCCACCTACATCAAGAGTCTGCTTACCCACCACACCATCTCCTAGACTGTGGAACAGTATCCCTCTTCCCATCAGCCCCCTCCATCGACTCCTTTAAGTCGAGACTTAAAACTCATCTTTACTCTCAAGCTCTGAGGGAGGGCTATATGTATGTAATGATGTATGTACTTAATCTATGAACCACTGTTGTATAACGTTAGTACCTCCACGTGTAACGTGTAAAGCACTTTGGTCAACGAGAGTTGTTTTTTAAAATGTGCTATTGAAATAAAAGTGACTTGACTTGACTGGTATTTCCCCTATGGCCGATGGTAAGCTAGCCAGCTTGTGGTTTACTGCCTTCCATCTCAACTAGCTTTTGAATACATTTGCTTTTGCAATCTAGAGGAACCGAGGGAAATTTGAAAAACCGGAAATCACTAATTCATACGGAGGAACTCTGCTGGGCACTGTATCAGGGTGGTCCAAGTGTACAGCCGGTAGAGGTGTTTGCCCATTCCTGATCTCTGATGCTACTACCTCTGTGGATTTTGCATATTCTCCCCGTGATTCCAGGTGGTCTAGTTTCCTTCCACATCCCAAAGATTGGATGGATTGGCCACTGTAACCTGCACCTAATGTGTAGTTTAGTGTATTATTGTCAAGTGTACTGAGGTGCAGTGAAAGGTTTTTGATTGCGTGCTATCCAGTCAATGAAAAGACTATACATGATTACAATCAAGCCGTCCAGTGTAAGATAAGGATAAGTGTACAGATAAAGGAGTTTTATTCATGTGAGTGGGAGAAACTGTGGATTTGATGAGAACGAGCACAGAATAACATAGATCAGTATATAATCAGTGTAAAATGGGAGCTTGATGGCCAATGTGGACTTGGTCGGCCAAAGAGAATGATCAATGACTCTCTAACATTCCATAATGTATGTTTTTAATCACTGATGATGCAGAGCTCTTATGTCACTTGGTGCCTCCTCTGATGAAGTTTAAAGAAGGCTATTGAGCAGATGTTTAAGGAAGAACTGTAGATGCTGGAAAATCGAAGGTAGACAAAAATGCTGGAGAAACTCAGCGGGTGCAGCAGCATCTATGGAGCAAAGGAAATAGGCAACGTTTCCGGTCGAGACCCTTCTTCAGACTGATGTGAGGGGGGGGAGGGGGGGAGGAAGAAAGGAAGATGCGGAGACAGTGGGCTGAGGGAGAGCTGAGAAGGGGAGGAGAAAGCAAGGACTACCTGAAATTAGAGAAGTCAATGTTCATACCGCTGGGGTGCAAACTACCCAAGCGAAATATGAGGTGCTGCTCCTCCAATTTACAGTGGTCCTCACTCTGGCCATGGAGGAGGCCCAGGACAGAAAGGTTGGATTCGGAATGGGAGGGGGAGTTGAAGTGCTGAGCCACCGGGAGATCAGGTTGGTTATTGCGGACCGAGTCGAGGTGTTGGACGAAGCGATCGCCCAGACTACGATTGGTCTCACCGATTTAGAGCAGCTGACATCTAGAGCAGCGGCTGCAATAGATGAGGTTGGAGGAGGTGCAGGTGAACCTCTGCCGCACCTGGAAAGACTGCTTGGGTCCTTGAATGGAGTCAAGGGGGGAGGTAAAGCGACAAGTGTAGCATTACTTGCAGTCGCAAGGGAAAGTGCTCGGAGAGGGGGTGGGAAGGGTGGGAAGGGATGAATTGACCAGGGAGTTACAGAAGGAGCGCTCTGTTGAGCAGATGCAAGGCTGTCATGTCAGAGAACATGTGCTACATAGTACCTCCATTTGCAAATGTAACTACCTCACAGAGGCTGCCCAATGCACTCTCTAATTCACTCACCCATGACCCCAAATCCAGTTGCAACCATCGGCACACCCCACCCCAACCCCAGCCCTCTCCCCCCTCCCCACCCCCACCCCCACCCCAACCCCAGCCCTCTCCCCCCTCCCCACAAAATAAAACGCAAGCACCAATGTAACAAAGAAAACACATACAGTTCAGAAAATTCACTTAGGAGCTTTTAAACATTCCAAGTATCTGACGAGTGAATAATGTACTTATCTACAAATTAACTGTGCTGGAATATACATGTACTTACAGTCAGTTGATAGTTTTTCTTGAAATGATTTGTAATATTTATGAAGTAGTTTTAAATTCTCTTGATTGATAATTTCCTGTAGTGAAATATCTCCAAACCTAATGGCAACAGATGGATTATTTGTAATGAAAAATATAATACATTTTACAATTTCCTAATTTTTGAGTTAAATAAGATGAGCGAAATCGTAAAACTTGCAGTTATATACCAACTTTCCCAATCACAGGATATTTGCAAAGATAATCAATTATTTTAAAAACTACAACTATAATGTCTTATGCTAAAGTCTGGAAATTGCATTATGCAAAATTAAAAGATTTTGAAATGTTTTAATTGTTTGTCATTATAATATGAATGTGGCCTGGTGCATTTGAATGTGAATGTGAATGTGGCCTGGTGCATTTTAGTTGAACTAACCAGGGCAGGAGTTCCACAAAACAACATCAGGGCCCTGGAGGAGAGTGTTGCAGAACAGAGACCAAGGGTTGCAACACATGTAGATAAGGAGGTGAAAAGGGCAATTGCACACTTGCCTTCAACAATAGGGATTTGAGCGCAGGAGTTCAGGCATAAAGTTATAGCTGTGCAAGACATGACAAGGTTACATTTGGAGTAGTGGAGTTCTGGTTGCCCTGCTCTAGGAAGAATGTATTTAAACTGGAAAAGATGTACAAAAGATTTACAAGGATGTTGCCAGGACTGGAAGGTTGGAGTTATAAGGAGAGACTGGATAGGCTGGGTCTTTTTCCCCCTAGAACATAAGAGGGTGAAGAGTGACTTTACAAAATCATGTCCTTATGCTTATAAAACCATAAACAACATATGTAAGATTAATAGCTGGTCTTTTCTCGAGGTTAAAATAGTCCAAATTTAGAGGATGTAGGCTTAAGGTGAGAGAGGAAAACTTTAAGAAAGGTTCAAGTTTGATCAGCAGTTTATACTCAATGATCTAATCACAGTCATGAGTCCGTGGAGATTCTCAAACTTGTTGGTATAGGGAGAGCAAAAGGCACCCTATACCAACACCTTTATCATCCCTATTTGTTTTCCAATGACTCTTAAAGTCCTACTGTGTGAATGAGATCAGGCCAGATTACAAAATTCCACAAACAAACAAATTAAGCAAATGGAGATGGAAGCATTTAGTTGCATGTAAGTTTACATCAGCACAGTGGGAAGCGTTCAAAAACAAGGACATCCTGGTTTTCTCCGGGTGCTCTGGTTTCTTCCCACACTCCAAAGACATGCAAGCTTGTTGGTTAATTGGCTTCTGTAAATTGTATGGGGATCAGTGGTCGGCGTGGAGTCAGTGGGCTGAAGGCCTTTTTCCATGCTGTATCTCTAAAGTTAAAATGAGGTTAACGTAAATATCAGGAGTTCAAAGCCAATGTGTGTTTAATGGTAAAAACTGAATGTTGAGGGTTAGAATGATATGACAGGGAGAGAGAACCAATAACAGGAAAGACCCATCATCAAAAGTACTACAACTGTCACGAGGACTGAAAAAGAAAATCAGGAGGGTTAAGAAGAGCCAGAGAAATCTCTGGAAATAGTTGTTCTATAAGTTTATTAATAATATTCAGGGAGAATTTGGAGATATCTTGAGCAATCAGTGCATGGAGCTGAAAGATAAAGGTGGAGTCTTAAATGAATACTTTTCATCAATATTCACGAGATAAACAGATTTTTGGAGTTTGAGAATTAAATGAAGAATTATGTGAAAGTCGAGTGCAGGTCTCCATACGTAAAGAGGAGATGCTTAACACCTTGGCAGGCTTAAAGGGGGATAAATCCCCAGGGCCAGACCGGGTGTTAGTAGAGGCAAGGGAAGAGGTTGCTGGAGCTCTGGCTGAGATGTTTTGAATCTTCATTGGAAACAAGTGAGGTACCAAATGACTGCAGGATAACAAACATGGTCCCTTTTTGCATCAATGGCATTAGGGAAACGCCTGCTAACTATAGACCTGTGAGCCTAATATCAATGATGGGGAAGATACGCAAAATATTTCTGGGGAGAGGATTAATGATCACTTGGAAAAGCAGGAACTAATTAGAGACGGCCAACATGGCTTCGTCAAGGGCAGATCCTGCCTCACCAATATGCTTGAAGTCTTTGAAGAGGTCACAGTTATGGATGAAGGTAGGGCAATAAATGTGATTTATACGACTGTAGTCGGTCCCTTGACATGGGACACTTGCCCAAAAGGTTAGGGCCCACAGGTTCCAGTTGACATTTTTTGAAACATATAAGATTGTTAAGGGCTTGGACACACTAGAGGCAGGAAACATGTTCCCGATGTTGGGGGAGTCCAGAACCAGGGGCCACAGTTTAAGAATAAGGAGTAAGTCATTTAAAACGGAGACAAGGAAACACTTTTTTCTCACAGAGTGGTGAGTGTGGAATTCTCTGCTTTAGAGGGCGGTGGAGGCCGGTTCTCTGGATGCTTTCAAGAGAGAGCTAGATAGGGCTCTTAAAGATAGCGGAGTCAGGGGATATGGGGAGAAGGCAGGAACGGGGCACTGATTGGGGATGATCAGCCATGATCACATTGAATGGCGGTGCTGGCTCGAAGGGACAAATAGCCTACTCCTGCACCTATTGTCTATTGACATACTGCATCCAAAACTGGCTTGGTAATGGGAGACAGCAGCTGGTGGTAGAGGGAATGTAGAAGACAACTATAATACCCTGCCTGCTGGTCTAATTGTTATTTTGTATGATTCATTGATAATAATGTCTTTACGAGATGTTAAACCATATCTTGGAGAAGTGTACACATATGTATGTGGTATATTCTTTAGCAGCAGAAAAAAAATGTTATTTAAAAAAAATGTATTTTCCCAGAATTTGCATGAATTGTTAGATTTCCTATAGTGTGATTTCTTCTACCAGTCTTTGAGTGTGGTTTCTGACCTCCGTCACCTTGGCAATCATCCCATCACCCACTTTCACTCCAACACACCTTTCCCCACCCTACTCCATTCCAGATGGAGCCATAGGTATCATTTTTTTCTGGAATCTCATTCATCCATGAAGCCTCCAGACATTCGATGATCCAGACATGTCAAAAAATCTATCAGAGCCCCGGACTGCGGCCAAAGTCTGCGAGACACATTGCTCCCAGCAGTGTCTGAAGTTATGGCAGTAATTGCTGTTGGTGGGTTGGATACAGGCCATTGCCAGCTTATGAGCAATTCACATGAATCAAATCCTGTTGTAATCTGGGAACACCTTGTTCCAATGTAGGAATGTGCATGTTTGGTGGTATTGTTAAAAAGTTTTGAATTTAGAATTTTTCAACAAGTTTCCTCATGAATAGAATATATAATGGTATGCATTCTAATCACACATACTTCAATAAACATACCTACACATTTGAATCGATTTATTCATATACAAAATTCTACCTTTCGGCCAGAGTTTGTTGTTCATTTATTCCGATGTTAAAAAATACTGGGTGTACACGTAACAACTTTCCATCTTTGATCACCTGTGGCAAAACTTCAAATAGTTTGCTGGGAAGTTGTACCTCCACCGTGTAAAAATCACTGTAATAAATCCAGAAGAAGGAAGAAGTGAAGGAACAGGAGGTTTTTAAATTGGCTTTGTAGTTAGATGTTCAGACATTACGGACAGTTGGGCAAATGTTGTGTGTCGAACTATGAAAGATGCAAGACTCAAACTTACATTAACTGCATTTAACATACATCTATAGCTCCCCTTATGTGGATAGAAATTACTTTGATAGTAATTTAGGGTGTCACAGTGGCTCAGCTGTAGAGCTGCTGCATTAAGAGCCTGTCCTGGGGGTGGGAGATTGCAACCTTCACGTGGTCCACCCTGTTTCAACGAATGCAATCAACCTGGCGTGCACAAACAGAAGATCGAATAGAACAAGTTGTCCTACAACTTTAGGCTGTGCACGCCATACTCAAGAAGAAGTCGAAGAAGAAGGGCCTGTCCCACTTGGCGATTTATTTCAGCGACTGCCGGCATCATTGACTGACGTATCAGGTCACCGAAACATTTGCGGGCGTGATGACGTATTAACGTGCGGTGATTTTTCAAGCGTCGCAACATTTTTTTGTTGCCGCTGGATTTTGAAATGCTCAAAATCTTTTGGCGACACCGATATGACGCCGGCAGTCGCCGAAAAAAATCACCAAGTGGGACAAGCCCTTTACAGCACCAGAGACCTGATTTCGATCTTGATTGCGGGTGCTGTTTGTTCGGAGTTTGCACGTCCACCCTGTGACTGCGTGGGTTTTCCCCGGGTGCTCCGGTTTCCTCCCACATTCCAAAGACATGCTGATTTTTTTAGGTTAATTGGCTTCTGTAAATTTGCCTTGGTGTATAGGAGGCGAAACTGGGATAGCCTGGAACTAGTGTAAGGAAGTTCCTTGGTCGACATCCTATACGCTAGGGACGATTATTGCAGACATCAGTTAAGTTACAAACCTGCAGGTCTTTGGAATGTGGGTGAAACCCGGAGCAAAGCCACGCGGTCACTGGGAGAATGTTAAATAAACTCCACACAGACAGCACCCGTAGTCAGGATGGAGCCCGGGTCACTGGTGCTGTAAGGCTGCAACTCCACTGCTGTGTTACTGTGTTGCTATTCTGGAATAAAAATGCTGGAAACACACAGCAGATCAGGCAGCAACTGCAGAATCATTTCAACGCTGGAAACATAGAAAATAGGTGCAGGAGTAGGCCATTCGGCCCTTCGAGCCTGCACCGCCATTCAATATGATCATGGCTGATGATCCAACTCCGTATCCCATACCTGCCTTCTCTCCATACCCCCTGTTTTTGCCACCAAAGTGGATGACCTCACATTTATCCACCTTATACTGCATCTGCCATACATTTGCCCACTCACCCAACCTGTCCAAGTCAGCTTGCAGCCTCCTAGCATCCTAACATGGAGTGTGACATCAGGAATCGGGTGGTCCCGAGCACAGGATGAGGACTGAGGTTGGGGTGGTCAGTGAAGGCTTGGAGAATTACTTGGAGGTGGAAAAGCAAGAGTGGGTGTTGCTTCTTCCAATTCCTGTGGGATCCACAGAATAGGTGAAGTGCATACGAACAGGGAGTCTGTTGTCTCCAGCAGTGTTTATTTGATGTATTTGCTACTAGGCTTACTCCTTGACGTTCTGTGCCAATTGATGCAGTTTAGCGGACGAAATCACATGACTATGACTTTTACCTTTCTATTTTGTCTCCAGCAGCTGATTAGAAAGTTTAAGACATATTGTCGATGGGCAAACAGAAACAATCTAGACTGTGTCAGTCAACTCTCCGGATCTCAAGAGCCCCTCAGCGTCTTGAAATACTTTTACCAACAATCCAATGATAACATCAAACCCTAATGTCACCCAAAACATACCCAAGAATTTGCAGCACAATGCCAACATGTGCAGAAAAACGTACAATTAATCTAACACCTACACCTAGACTGGTTGGAGAGGTTAATTTTTCATGGAACCTTGTTCTGCATACACTTCCGATAATTATTCCAATTAAGTGACGATCTTCTATGTTCACCTTAGCACTACCCATGTTTAAACTAATGGAACATACAGTACCCTCCATAATGTTTGGGACAAAGGCCCATCATTTATTTATTTGCCTCTGTACTCCACAATTTGAGATTTGTAATAGAAAAAAATCACATGTGGTTAAAGTGCACATTGTCAGATTTTAATAAAGGCCATTTTTATACATTTTGGTTTCACCATGTAGAAATTACAGCAGTGTTTATACATAGTCCCCCACATCTCAGGGCACCATAATGTTTGGGACACAGCAATGTCATGTAAATGAAAGTAGTCATGTTTAGTATTTTGTTGCATATCCTTTGCATGCAATGACTGCTTGAAGTCAGTGATTCATGGACATCACCAGTTGCTGGGTGCCTTCTCTGGTGACGCTCTGCCAGGCCTGTATTGCAACCATCTTTAGCTTATGCTTGTTTTGGGGGCTAGTCCCCTTCAGTTTTCTCTTCTATATAAAAGGCATGCTCAATTGGGTTCAGATCGGGTGATTGACTTGGCCACTCAAGAATTTACCATTTTTTAGCTTTGAAAAACTCCTTTGTTGCTTTAGCAGTATGTTTGGGATCATTGTCTTGCTGTAGAATGAACCGCTGGCTAATGTTTTGAGGCATTTATTTGTTTTACACAGAATGTAGTTGAAATCTGGAACGTGCTGCCAAAGATGGTGATGAAATTGGGTACGATTACTACATTTAAGAGACATTTGGGCAGGCATTTATGTAGGCAAGGCATAGAAAGGATTTGTCATAATGTCATAAGGTATGGGAGGAGAATTAGACCATTCGGCCCATCAAGTCTACTCCGCCATTCAATCATGGCTGATCTATCTCTCCCTCCAAACCCCATTCTCCTGCTTTCTCCTCATCATTTCTGGCTAGATAGGGCTCTTCAGGATAGTGGAATCAGGGGATATGGGGAGAAGGCAGGAACGGGGTACTGATTGGGGATGATCAGCCATGATCACATTGAATGGCGGTGCTGGCTCGAAGGTCCGAATGGCCTACTCCTGCACCTATTGTCTATTAACACCCATACTAATCATGAATCTATCTATCTCTGCCTTAAAAGTATCCATTGACTTGGCCTCCACAGCGTTATTCGCAAATAATTCCACAGATTCACCACCCTCTGACTAAAGAAATTTCTCCACCTCTCCTTTCTAAAAGAAGGTCCTTTAATTCTGAGGCAATAACTTCTCATCCTGGACTCTCCCACTAGTGGAAACATCTTCTCCACATCCACTCTATCCAAGCCTTTCACTAATCTGTCTGTTTCAATGAGGTCCCCCCTCATTCTTCTAAACTGCAGCCGGTACAGGCGGGAGGGTGCTTGACATCCGTATGTAGGAGGAGCCATCTTGGGGAACGGCTGCTAACCAGCAGTCGTCCGCTTAATTCACTTTTTTTTTGTAGTTCTAGTGAGTCCTGTGTTTTGTTTGTTGGAGAAATAGACTTTTTAATGTGGGGGGAAGGGGGTAACTATATTTCTAGGTCCCTACCTGGTCGGTGAGGCAGCTTTTTCTCCGGGCTGCCCCGTCGACCCATCCTCGTGGCCTACCAGCGGGCGTGGAGCGCCGTTTCCTGGCGGGGACCGCCCAGCACCTCGGCTTCGGTGGCGGCACAGCGCTGGAGCGCTATCGCGGAGCAGGCGATGCCTTGCCTGGGTCGCCGCGCTGGATCGACGCGCTGGAGCTCCGGTGAGCCGTGACCGGCAAGTTCAACACCTCCGGGCTGCGGGTCTGCGGAGCGGAGCGGGCGGCGCCGAGTTCAACATCGGGAGCCTGGGAGCTCCAAACCGGCGCGGCCTTGTCGGCTTCGGAAGCCGCGGTCTCCGGTAAGGAAGTGGCCGTTCCAGGTGGCCCAGCCGCTGAGAGGACTCTCCCGACGCCGGGGCAACAGCACCCGGCCAGAACGGCCAGGAACATCGGGCCTCCGTAGAGGCAATAGCGGAGGCCTCAATAGGCCTGACTTTGGGAGAACTGGGGATGGGGACTGGACATTGTGCCTTGCCCCACGGTGGTATCCATTGTGGGGGGATGATTTTTGTGTGTAAGTAATTATTTTAGTTTGTGTCCAAGATGGCTGTCGGAAGGGAGAGTGGACGCTGGCGCGGTTTAGCTGCCGCTGCTCTCTCTTCACATTGTGTTTTTGATTTTTTTGTCTTTGGATCGAATTCTGTCTTTAATTTGTGTATTGGTGATGTCCTTATTATTCTTTTTACTCCGATTATGTTTTTTACTCTTGTTAAATTCTGTACGGTGTCCTTGAGACTTTTGAAAGGCGCCCATAAATAAAATGTATTATTATTATTATCATCACCTACTCATTGCTGGGACAATTCTAGTAAAGATGTGGATCTAAGCTAGGCAAATAGAATTAGTGCAGATGGGCAAAAAGATCAGCATGGATATTATGGTCTTTGCTGTACTTTGTCTATGAACACACAATGAAATGTAAATGACAATTCAGAAGTTCACCTTATATATGGATAATAGTACTGACAGTATGTAACAAAGGAGCATGACAAGATTAATAATGCACAGCCCCCATGAACTTTCACTATTTCTCCACTTTCTGTCATGTGTTGTAATGGTCCATGCCTTCAAATAACCGGGTGATGCCATCAGCGATGGCAGCCTCGCCAACAGTCAGTCTGTCCTTTTTGTCATTTTTAGTGTGTTTTCAAAAGTTTGTGTTAATGTTCTCTGGTTTGTTTTTTATGTGGGGGATGGGGGAGGGGGTTGGGGGAAACTTTGTTTTCCAATCTCTTACCTTGCCGGAGATGCGATTTTTTCCCGGATCGTATCTCCGGTCGCTCTGCGGCCTAACATCATGGAGCTGGCGGCCTTGCTCGGGACTGACTTTGAGCCCCACCGCGGGGCCGTGGATGTACCATCATGGGCCTGCGATCCCTTGCCTGGTATTTACAATCCAACCGCGACCTGCGTAATTCATCATCAAGGAGTTCGCAATCTCGGGTGGAGGGTGATGTCGGGAACTCCAAAGTCGCAGGAGGTTCGACCAGCCCCGACTCCTGGCGCGGGGGAGCTAAGATCCCCCTGACGTGGCAGCTTGATCGCCCCGACGTGGAGGGCCCGACTGCTGGCTACGGGGGCCAAGATCGTCCCGTCAACGGAAGGCTCGAAGCCCCCGACCGCAGGGGGATAAAGAAGGGAAGAGATTTAACTATTTTTTTGCCTGAGTGAGGTATGTGGAGGAGTCACTGTGATGGATGTTTATGTTCAATTGTATTTTGTGTGTGGCTTGTTGCTTTTTATTGGTATGACTGTACGGCAAATCAAATTCCTCATATGTTGCAAAACATACTTGGCTAATAAAGTATGATTATGATTAATAATTTCATCCAGGTACATATATAAAATATTGCTAGGTTATGAAGAAATGTACAACATGTTGTGTAGTTAATTGGTATACTAATCATAATAATAGCTTCCTTTAGGACAGCTATCTATCTGCCTTCCTCACTCACAGTGTCCTTTATGGTCCTACTAATATTGTCCACATTTTCAGAAATCAACTCCTATATTTGTTGGAACACTCTCTTTTGTTGAAGCGTGCAAAATCAGGAAACACTAATTTGCACAAAATATCCACAATGGCTTTAACTGCCGTATGTGTTAACTTGTAAATATGCCGTCAAGAACATTCCATATTTGAGGAAATGGCAACTGTGGACCCATGCTCCATTGGCATTATGAATGCAGTTTTAAACTGCTGAGTCAGCTTTAAACAATTCTGACATTAATTCATCACAAGCTCCAACAGATTTACCTGAACTTCCTTGGTATTATTCCATTCCCCTCTGAAATATACACCTCATAATGTCTAGCTATTAATTACAGACAATACAGAGTCAATGTCAAAATGAATATTAGAGATATGAGGAATCTTTCAATTGATTCTGGTATCCAACCCTTCCAAGCATTAATGTTCATCAACCAGTAGCATTTGTACCATTGATCGTTATTTTTCTCAACACCAGTTTAATCAATTTGGTTAAGCATTGACATATTTTTAAAACAGTTGTATTAAAAGAACACAAATGATCAAATACTAATTAAAGCATACATACCAAATGCACCATAGAGAATAACAACTATTATATACTACTTCCAAGATTCAGTCTCACTGCAAGCATTGGAAATGAATTCCGAGTCTCTGAAAGTTGTCGTGCAGGTACAGCAGGCAGTGAAGAAAGCTAATGGAATGTTGGCCTTCATAGCAAGAGGATTTCAGTACTTTGTATTGTATTGTATTGTATTCAAATTTATTGTCATTGTCTCAGTTAGAGACAACAAAATGAATTTCCCTTACAGGCAGTATCATAAAAATAAAAATAAAAAATAAATAAATAATAATAAATAATAAAACATATTAAAAATAAAATAGGGGGTAAAGAGGTTCTTCTGCAGTTGTATAGGGCTCTGGTGAGACCACATCTGGAGTATTGCGTACTGTCTTGGTCTCCTAATTTGAGGAAGGACATCCTTGTGATTGAGGCAGTGCAGCATAGGTTCACGAGATTGATCCCTGGGATGGCGGGACTGTCATATGAGGAAAGATCGAAAAGACTAGGCTTGTATTCACTGGAGTTTAGAAGGATGAGGGGGTATCTTATAGAAACATATAAAATTATAAAAGGACTGGACAAGCTAGATGCAGGAAAAATGTTCCCAATGTTGGGCGAGTCCAGAACCAGGGGCCACAGTCTTAGAATAAAGGAGAGGTCATTTAAGACTGAGGTGAGAAAAAACGTTTTCACCCAGTCTGAAAGAAGGGTCTTGACCCGAAACGTCACCCATTGCTTCTCTCCAGAGATGCTGCCGGTCCCGCTGAGTTACTCCAGCATTTTGTGTCCATCTTCAATTTTCTTGGCCCCGCTCTGGGAGTAGAAATGGGGGCGGATCCGGACCTCAACGGCCGTGAGCCCCAGGCCGAGTTCGGCGATCGTTTGCCTGCTTCTGCTGCTGTTGGAGGTGAGACGTTGCATCGCGCCAGGGTCTTGGGCCTGTCCCACTTGGGCCTGTCCCACTTGGGCCTGTCCCACTTTGACCGTCAGTTGGCGCTCGAAGATTTTGTTTGCTACAAAAATTTGGAGCCCCGCGCGATGTCACGCACAACTACATACCCCTCCGCGCTTCTCAGTGCGACCGGCCCCGCGTGGCCATACGATGCCTGTGCGCCTCAACCCGGCCACGAGGTCGCTTAATTTGCATGCCAAGGACAGTAAGTGGGACAGGGCCTTTAGATAGAGCTCTAGGGGCTAGTGGAATCAAGGGATATGGGGAGAAGGCAGGCACGGGTTATTGATTGGGGACGATCAGCCATGAACACAATGAATGGCGGTGCAGGCTCGAAGGACCAAATGGCCTCCTCCTGCACCTATTTTCTATGTTTCTATGAGACAATAGCATAAGCTGTTTGATGTTCCGTGTCTTCTCAAAATGGCAAGTACCATTTAGTTCTCACGTGTGTCCACCATTCCACATACAAATGTATGGATTAGGAGCAGGAGTATGCCACTCAATGCCTCGTGTATGCTCTGCCAACGTATTCAGATCAAGCCTGGTCATAATCATCTTCAATATACAGAATACACACTAAATCAGTTACCAAATCAATGACCTCCGATCGGTTTTAATTGTTATCAGAAATGTCAATGCAGTGCACTTTGATATTGCATCATATTGTATAGTGTTGCAATGTGAAATCTGGTAAGATTACATTCTAACATGATTGTGCAATAGTTTGTTGCTATTCTGAAAGATTCTCTTACCGGATTCCGGTCACGAGAGGAGAAAGGTCAGCGTTGGCGCTCTCTTCCAAATGTGCTTCGACAACTTTAAATGACACTTTCTGCAAATCTGTGATTGCGACCGACATGTCCTCCAGCATCCCAATCTCTTCGCCTAAAAGCAAAACGTCGTCACCCTTCAAATACAAGCATAATAAACCTTCCAAAGACACACAGCAGACAGATGTTTGGCTGACAAATCCTCGCCTACTGCAAGTAATACATATAGAGACGGTTACCTGCCGCACAATGGAAGGTTTAACCGTTCAGCAATGTTCGCAACATTCTACCAAGTGCATGCCGATATATCTTAAATAATAATATATTGCCAAAAACAAAAGTTCTCAAAGTGGTTGAGATTTGGGCAGTTGGTATTATTTGGCTTAGCAAATTCCATGTAGAAAAATGAAACATATAAGATTGTTAAGGGCTTGGACACGCTAGAGGCAGGAAACATGTTCCCGATGTCGGGGGAGTCCAGAACCAGGGGCCACAGTTTAAGAATAAGGAGTAAGCCATTTAGAACAGAGACGAGGAAACACTTTTTCTCACAGAGAGCGGTGAGTCTGTGGAATTCTTTGCCTCAGAGGGCGGTGGAGGCAGGTTCTCTGGATGCTTTCAAGAGAGGGCTAGATAGGACTCTTAAAAATAGCGGAGTCAGGGGATATGGGAAGAAGGCAGGAACGGGGTACTGATTGGGGATGATCAGCCATGATGACATTGAATGCCGGTGCTGGCTCGAAGGGCAGAATGGCCTACTCCTGCACCTATTGTCTGTTGTCTAAAATGACTTTTGTCAACAATAAACTAAGAACAAATGATATAGTTAACTAGTTATGACCTGAAGGAAACTTTAGTTTTACACTATATATTGTGTTCTTGACTCATGCAAGAGTTCTGTACAATTATTATTACACCAGAAGTTCATCCCATACAAAGTCCGTGTGTGTTTCATGTGGTGCTCATGAGATTGTGCGATAGACCTTGAGCTCATGGTGCTGTCTGATAGACATAATGAATGTTCAGGAACCAGGACAGCATTAGGTATTTCACTTGGGCAACTTCAAACTTCAAACTTCTAGTAACCTCTGCATTCCCTCTCTCTCCATCCCTCCTCCTCCCAAGTTGTACCGGCTTCAAAGTCATCTTGTTGAGTCTCATTGTCTGTAATCGTTCTCACCTAGCCCACAGCTAACAATGGCCACTTTTCCTTTATCCTTTATTGTTACTTTTTTGCATATCTTTCATTCATTTATTCCACAACTCTCTACACCACTGTCTATGTCTCTCATTTCCCTCTCCCCTGACTAAGAGAGTCACCTATTCCTTTTCTCCAGAGATGTTGTCTGACCTGCCAAGTTACTCCATCTTTTTATGCCTATCTTCAGCATTAATAGTATTTGTGTATGGAGTTGTGGATGAGCTTCAAGTATGTGATCAATATCACTCAATATTAGAACTCCTACGGTAGGGAGCTTCTACACTTTTAAGCTTGAAATTGTGCAATCTGGTGCATACTGTAGCGAGTCTTTTAACCTACACTTGAATTCAACATTTATGCTTTAGATTGGATTAGGTATGAATAAGGTTAGCTAAATTACATTCCTAATTACATTCCACAGTAGAGCCAGGCTTTGATCAACAGGTGCAGCACATGAATGACCTTAGTATATTCTTGTACGGAAATCAGATTATAATTCATGCTGTTATGCATATATGCACATATATGCACATATATATATAGGAGAAAACCCCATAGAAACAATGCAAGAGGAGTCGGACTGTTCTGCGCAAATAAATTAATCAACCTTACCCATTGACCATAGAAACAAGATGAAAAAAAAATGCTACATATTCAACCAAGTATATGGTTCAATTAAATTAAGATATATATGTAAAACATATATATGGAAACAGGCCCTTCAGCCCACCAAGTCCACACTGACCAGCAATCTACCATACACCAGTTCAATCCTACACACCCGGGACAATTTACAGAAGCCAATTAACCTACAAACCTGCACTTCTTTCGGATGTGGGAGAAACCAGAATACCCGGAGAAAACCAATGTGGTCATAGGAAGAATGTATAAATTCTGTACAGCCAGCACCTGTAGTCAGGATCAAATCTGGATCTGTGGTGCTGTAAGGCAGCAACTCTACCGCTGCTCCACCGTGCCACCCCATTAAATTATTTTTCCTGTAATATATTTATTATGGTGTCACATCAATAAAGATGAACACATGATTCTGGGTTCGATCCTGACTGTATGGAGTTTGTCCGTTCTCCCTGTGACCCGCCTGCGTTTTCTCCGGGTGCTCCGGTTTCCTCCCACACAACAAAGACGTACAGGTTTGTAGGCTAATTGGCTTTGGTAAAATTGTCAGTAGTGTTAGTGTATGGGGTAATTGCGGGTAGGCGCGGCCTCGGTGGACCAAACGCCCTGTTTCCGCAATGTATCTCAGCCCAGGAACATCCCGTGGCCATTCCCTCGAAAACATGTCTACCCTTGTGGATACTGTTGGGGGAGATGACTGTGCAGGGGCAAAGCAGGAGCAGCTAGGTCCGTGACACCAATTATGGTTCTGAGGTACAGCAGGCGAGGGAGGGTGAAGTCAGGAGGGCTATAATGATTTGAGATGCTATTGTTGGGGGGGGACACGCAGGAGATTCTGTGGCTGCAAATGAGACTCCAGGATGACTTGTGGCCTCCCTGGCACCAAAGTCCAGGAAATAATAATAATAATAATAATAATAATAATAATAATAATAATAATAATAATAATAATAATAATAATATCTTTTATTGTCATTGCACATAGGTGCAACGAGATTTTGTATGCAGCTTCCATCCGATGTCATAACTTAAACAACTAATAACATTTAGATACCCCGAGAAACATGATTTATAAAAAAAAAGAACAGTAAAACAGTCCAAAGTGCAAATATGTCTGTGTCGGGTCGATGTCCGTGAATACAATTCATGGGGGAGGGGGCACTCAGCAGGGCCGGGGTGCGGGCGTAGAAGGCCTTGTAACGTCTGCCGGAAGGTAGGAGTTCGAACAGACTATTACAAGGGTATGAGGAGTCTTTGTGGGTGAGGACGGCCTTCCTGAGGCACCGTATGTAGCAGATGCCCTCCAAGGCTGCAGACAATTCTCAAGGAAGAGGGCGGGCACTCTGGGGTAGTTGCACACATCACTACAGGAAAAGGGATGAGGTCTTGCAAAGTGATTATGTGTTATCTATTTGGATGCTAATGTTGTTAACGTTGTGAGTGAATTTGTCGAATACACCAAAATAAGTATAATAGTAGACACTGAGGAAGGATATCTAAGTTTACAAGATATAGATCAATTGGGAAGGTGGGCCAAGGAAAGGCATCTGGAATTTAACTCAGACCAGCGTGAGGTGTTGCAAATTGGTATGTCAAACGAGGGCAGGATTTACACAGTAAATGGTAGAACCACGGATGCTATTGCAGAACAGAGTTCTGGGAGTACAGGTGCATGGTTCCCTAAAAGCGGTGAGTCACATGGACAGCAGAGTGAAGAAGATAGAAACATAGAAACATAGAAAATAGGTGCAGGAGTAGGCCATTCGACCCTTCGAGCCTGCACCGCCATTCAATATGATCATGGCTGATCATCCGACTCAGTATCCTGTACCTGCCTTCTCTCCATACCCCCTGATCCCTTTAGCCACAAGGGCCACATCTAACTCCCTCTTAAATATAGCCAATGAACTGGTCTCAACTACCTTATGTGGCAGAGAATTCCACATATTCACCACTCTCTGTGTAAAAAATGATTTTCTCATCTCGGTCCAAAAAGATTTCCCCTTTATCCTTAAACTGTGACAACCTTGTTCTGGACTTCCCCAACATCGGGAATAATCTTCCTGCATCTAGCCTGTCCAACCCCTTAAGAATTTTGTAAGTTTCTATAAGATCCCCCCTCAATCTTCTAAATTCTAGCGAGTACAAGCCGAGTCTATCCAGTCTTTCTTCATATGAAAGTCCTGCCATCCCAGGAATCAGTCTGGTGAACCTTCTCTGTTCTCCCTCTATGGCAAGAATGTCTTTCCTCAGATTAGGAGACCAAAACTGTACGCAATACTCCAGGTGTGGTCTCACCAAGACCCTGTACAACTGCAGTAGAACCTCCCTGCTCTTATACTCAAATCCTTTTGCAATGAATGCTAACATACCATTCGTTTTCTTCACTGCCTGCTGCACCTGCATGCCTACTTTCAATGACTGGTGTACCATGACACCCAGGTCACGTTGCAAAATCTTTGGCACACTTGTCTTCATTGGGAAGGTATCGAGTACAAAAGTTGGGACATCATGATGTAGGTGTACATGTTGTTGGTGAGACCACACTTGGAGTACTGCGTGCAGTTCTGGTTGCCCAGCTATAGGAAAGATGTAATTCAGTTGAAGGTTGAGGAGTGATCTTATTGAGGTGTACAAGATCACGAGGGGCATGGATAAAGTGACAAACAATCTGTTTGCCTGGGTAGATAATTCTAACACTAGAAGACATAGGCTTAAGTTAGGTGCAGAGAGATTTAAGAGGAACCTCAGGGACATTTTTTTCACTGAGAGGGGAGCCTGTGTCAGGAATGAACTGCCAGAGAAAGGTATAGAAGTGGAAACAATGATGTATTTTAAGATATTTGTACAGATATATGAATAGGAATGGTTTAGAGGGTTAAGGGCCAACTGCAGGGCAATTTGACTTGCCCAAAATGCTACCTTGGTTGGCAGACAAGGTGGGATGAAGGGCCTGTGCTGCATAACTCATTGGCACTAATAGTAATCGTTAAATAATTTAATTTAGGACGTGCAAGAAGTAAAGTCCATGCAAGTTTGAAAACATGCTAGATGTAGTGGCCATTTGGCTTATTTTGTGTGTCATTAACTATGCTATGTGTCTTTAAATTTTAGACTGCCCGTTATTATGTGGGTGGGATTTATGACGTATTCTAGGGCGTGTTTGGAGATAGGTTTCCTGTGCAGAAGCTTAGTTTTTAGTTTAGTTTGGGACTTGCATGAGGAAGGCTTACCCTTTGACCATGCGAAGTGTAACAGAGACACGAGGGGTTTTCTAACCTTTAAAGCAATATGCTGGAGTTTGACGAAAATGATAGTACCAAGTGGGAAGAGGGCTGGATGTAGCTTATTGTATTTCTTCAACAATAGAGAATCTATTGAACAAAAGTGTGTTATGAAGATTTGTCTGTGAAGAAGCTCTGAAGGTCCCTCACGGAGAGCTCACATGCTCATTACGACATTCTCCTTAATCATGTAGTCCACTTAGTAGCTAGAGGGAGTAATCTCTTGAACGATATAAAAATCTGCCACTACATTAAGTCAAAGGATACCTCTGATCGGGGGGGGGGGGGGGGATTTATCGACAGCGACACAACTTATCTGAAGACATTATCACAGAAATTGTGAGTAGATATCGACTATTATTCTTTTGAATTTTGAAGCTGAAATGCTTTAATTTTAAACGACTTCTGTAAGAAGAGCCAGATGAATGAATGCCAGCCACTAGCTTGGAAGCTGCATAAAAGTGTTTCTCCACTGTCTGGAGATATCCAGGCAGTCCGACCTTGGATTGTTTTGAAGTAAAGATAAGAAACGCATTCCTTTTGAATTAATATCATTTGTAACTTTGTGAAAGAGAGATGTTGTCTACAATATCACTTTGTTATTGTTCCTGTGAAAGATGTTTACACTATGTTGGAGCAGAATTCAGAGAAGACTTTGTTCGTTCAATTTAAAGACTTGGCAATCTGTATCCTGTATCGAGAAGATGAAGATATAAGATACAAGAGAGTTTATTGTCATGTGTCCCAGATAGGACAACGAAATTCTTGCTTTGCTTCAGCACAACAGAATATAGAAGGCATGAATACAGAACAGATCAGTGTGTCCATATACAATTGTATAAGTATACACACACATGAATAAATAAACATATAAAGAAGCCATGCCAGAGGAACCACAAAGTGGTGAAGTCAAGCTCAGTCAAGGACTAGCTGCCTACCTGAAAGAAACCGAGAAGGAGAGTAACAAATTATGGAAACAAGTTACCAGATTAATTGAGAAACAGAAGAAACTAATGGAATCAAATAAGGATGCAATCAAAATGAAATCTAATATGAGCCAACTATGGAACCTCTGCCAAGAGGTTGGAAAGAAACAAGATGTGCTGCTGTGTTCAGAGCCATCTCTGGAAGAACATGAAAGACACACTCAGTGGTATGATGTACAGGTGGATATATTCAATGGTTTCATGGCTAAGGCAGAGGAGTGGTTATCTGAAATGATACCACAACTTACGCGCTTAACAGCTGGAGGTGAGATGCAACAAGGTGCTGGAATGGAAGATGGGATTACTGGGATGTCAGGACTTTCATATGAAGAAAGACTGGATAGACTCGGCTTGTACTCGCTAGAATTTAGAAGATTGAGGGGGGATCTTATAGAAACTTACAAGATTCTTAGGGGGTTGGACAGGCTAGATGCAGGAAGATTGTTCCGATGTTGGGGAAGTCCAGGACAAGGGGGTCACAGTTTAAGGATAAAGGGGAAATCCTTTAGGACCGAGATGAGAAAAACATTTTTCACACAGAGAGTGGTGAGTCTCTGGAACTCTCTGCCACAGAAGGTAGTTGAGGCCAGTTCATTGGCTATATTTAAGAGGGAGTTAGATGTGGCCCTTGTGGCTAAAGGGATCAGGGGGTATGGAGAGAAGGCAGGTACAGGATACTGAGTTGGATGATCAGCCATGATCACATTGAATGGCGGTGCAGGCTCGAAGGGCCGAATGGTCTACTCCTGCACCTATTTTCTATGTTTCTATGTTTTTATGAAGATCAGGACATAAATCTGGTTCAACAGCCAGTTCGGTATCAAGGGCCTCTGCTCGGTTGGGAGTTGAAGCTGATTTAGCTGTTCTCTCAATAGAAGTGGATGCTTTGAAGAAGAAACATGAGATTGAGCAAGAAGAAGAAGAGATGAGGCGACGAGGAGAACAGATGAAAGAAGAGATGAGGCGACATAAGGAAGAGACGAGGCAACAAAAGGAACAGATGAGGCGACGAAAAGAACAACCGGAACTAGACACGAAGATGGCAGCGGCCAAATCAAAGAAGGAGATATTGGAAAGAGAGGGTTCAAGATGCAGCTCTAGATCATCTCTCAATCTTTTTCTGTATTGAATGAGAAATGTATGAGAGTGAGAGAGAAAAATATAAAACAAATTACGGTGCAATTTGGAGTAAAATAAAACAATTACATTTTCATGCGTAAGTGACGGAGAGAAACAAAGCAGGAAAAATAATACAATGTAAATAATGCAGAGTGAACCCGTCAAAGAAACTTAGTTTTGTTCCAGATGTCCAAGTAAATAATATATTTGAAAAAGAGTAAGAAACTGCAAAGAAAAGATAGTGGGAAGAAAAATAAAAGCAACAGCACATCAAGAGCTTCAGTTAATTGAAGAGCCTTTGGTGACCTCTTCAGGTCTTAGTGTGCAATAACAATACAAACAAGAGACAGGTCTCGACCCAAAATGCCACCTATTTCTTTTCTCCAGAAATGCTGTCTGACCCGCTGAGTAACTTCAGCTTTTTGTGTCTATCTTCCATTTGTCAGTCATTTGAATTCTTATCTTCACACGTCATTTTCATCCAAATTATGACATTAAAAATAAAAATTTTCATTGTAAACTTAAAATTTGACATTCCGTTACAATATAGAAGGATGCTTTTACGGTCATTAAGTCTACTTTGGTTTTCAGAGCAAACCCTTCAGTCCCATTCACATCCCCTCTCTCCCCATCCCTCCCCCTATTATTTTTGTGCAATCCATTCTCTCAAATGTGCACACAAAACCACGAGCAAGCCCATCCCAGTCTTCCCACCAGCCATGTGCACGTGTGTCAATTTACAGCAGTCAGTTAACCTAAAGGGCCTGTCCCACACGTGTCCTTGGCATGCAAATTACGTGACCTCATGGTCGCTTTGAGCCGATACAGTCCCGCGAAGGTTGGCCGCGATTCCATGCGTACGCACAGCCGTCTGGAGCGCGTGACGGCATTTGAAGATGGACACAAAGCTGGAGTAACTGAGCGGGATCGGCAGCATCTCTGGAGAGAAGCAATGGGTGACGTTTCATGTCGAGACTCTTCTTCAGTCTGAAAAGATGGGTCTTGACCTGAAACGTCACCCATTGCTTCTCTCCAGAGATGCTGCCGGTCCCGCTGAGTTACTCCAGCATTTTGTGTCCATCTTCAATTTTCTTGGTCCCGCTCTGGGAGTAGAAGTGGGGGCGGATCCGGACCACAACGGCCGTGAGCCCCAGGCTGAGTTCGGCGATCGTTTGCCTGCTTCTGCTGCTGTTGGAGGTGAGACGTTGCGTCGCGCCAGGGTCTTGGGCCTGTCCCACTTTGGCCGTCAGTTCCGCGACAGGCCGTTGGCGCGCAAAGATTTCGTTCACTACAAAAATTTCGGAGCCCCGCGCGACGTCGCGCACAACTACATACCCCTCCGCACTTCTCAGTGGGACCGGCCCCGCGCGGCCATACGATGCCCGTGCACCTCAACGCCACCACGAGGTCGCGTAATTTGCGTGCCAAGGACACGTAAGTGGGACAGGCCCTTTACAACCAGAAGTGGAGGAGCCTGGAGCATTGACAAAGTCAATTCACACCTGAAATTCACAAAGTCATAGGGAGCACACACGAACGCTTCACCAACAGCACCAGAGCTCAGAACTGAACCCGGTGTAGCTCTGAGACCAAGGTGAAGTGAACAAAGGCCGTTTGTGTATCCTGGAGATCATCATCAGAATATTATTATTCAAACTTGTGGGAAGTTGAAAGAATATTTAAAGCTGTAATTAAATTGAAACGAGTTATAAAATTAAGATGGTAAATTATTCACTGATTTGTCCAGGAAGCTAGAAACATTAGATCTCACAGGTAATTTTAAAATTGAGATATGCTATTCAAGCATAGCAAATTGAAGCCCTGGAGAAAAAAACCTTAAGTGAGAGCAATTATGTCAAAGCAATTCCTGCTCAATTAACTAAATTTCATAAACGTTGTTTACAAACTCATGGAGTTTATAGCACACTTCATGCAGTTGAGAATATGAAAACATTCTGGCTACTGCAATAATAATATGCTTATGTTTATAACTATCAACCTAAATTGTCAGACAAATACTCAAGAATTAATTTTGTTTTGTGCAAAAATTAATATGACATTATGATTTCAGTTTTTAAACTTCATACTACCACTTAAAATATTATGGAAGCTCATATAACAAAGAGGCTGTTTGTCCTATCTCATGCAAAATCTTTTGCAAATCTAATTCTACAGTATTTTTCCTCTCCTCTAATTGGGTACCTTATTTCAAATATTTATCCTTTTTCCTTAAAATACGCAATGGTTTGTAATTTAACCATTTCTGATCCGAAAGTATTTCACTTTTAAATACTCTCCTGTAAATAACTTTATTTTTCCTAATCTCGATCCTTATGGTCCTTGTGCCAATTAAAATGAATAAGTAGTTCTCACTAATCCTTCATTCAGTGAAATAAACAACAGAAGAGTTTCGGCCCAAAACGTCGCCTATTTCCTTCGCTCCATAGATGCTGCATCTCCCGCTGAATTTCTCCAGCATTATTGTCTACAACAGATTTTTGGGTGTATGTCAGATCACCCCCATTTGGCTAGACCCACAATAAAGCTTTTTCTTCCATTTCATTCATGCTGTGTATTTCTGTACCTGTATTCCTTTAGTGACTTTAGTGGAGTTTAGAAGGATGAGAGGGCATCTCTTTGAAACATATAAGATTGTTAAGGGCTTGGACACACTAGAGGCAGGAAACATGTTCCCGATGTTGGGGGAGTCCAGAACCAGGGGCCACAGTTTAAGAATAAGGAGTAAGCCATTTAGAACGGAGATGAGGAAACACTTTTTCTCACAGAGAGTGGTGAGTCTGTGGAATTCTTTGCCTCAGAGGGCGGTGGAGGCAGGTTCTCTGGATGCTTTCAAGAGAGAGCTAGGACTCTTAAAAATAGCGGAGTCAGGGGATATGGGGAGAGGGCAGGAACGGGGTACTGATTGGGGATGATCAGCCATGATCACATCGAATGGCGGTTCTGGCTCGAAGGGGCAAATGGCCTACTCCTGCACCAAATGTCTATTGTCTATTGACTTCATTAAATCAAAGTGCATGTACATTTGGAGACAGAACGTGCAAGAACCTTGTGGGATGTGTTTGTTGAACCTGCAAAAAATGTTTTAATCCACGCAGGTACAATGGTAAAAGTCAGTCAATGGTCTGATTATGGACATCTCCGAGTTTCGCCTTTTAAAGACATTCTGCTTTTCTATTTTGCTTAGTGAAATGGCTAACCGCATATTTCCACAATGTATTCTACAATGTTTTCTACAATGTAATCAGTCCTTGAACACTCTTCCTCCTTTGTAATGGGCATTCTTAAAAACTTGAATGAATATTTTTTCAAAACATACTGAGAAACATCTGCGTCCCATTTAAAAAGACAACAAAAATAAGCTTAATTAGTAGGAGGACAGGCCACATGGCCTTCCAACCTGCTTCATTATTCAATTGACTCATGGCTGAATCTCCCTTTTCTGCTCACTCACCATATCCTCCAATTCCTTTGTGTAAATTCTATTGACTGCAGCTGGATTGCAGTCATCAACTGAGCATCCACTAAGGCAGAGAATATTAAAGATTTACAACCATCTATGCCTGGAAAATTTCCCTGTAACTATCATAATGACAATGAATCATTTCAGGAAAGCATTTGGTCAGATACGTCGAAAAAGGATGTTTAGAAGGGTACGGGCCAAGCACAGGCAGGTTGGAATGGGCAAATTGGTCGGAAGGGCATTTCCAAGCCATACGACTCCATGACTTTAAGCATCAGTCAAACAGCAGTACTATCGTGCTGATACACATAATGGAACCAGTTTCAAAGTAAGCATTAAAAAAAGGTTTTAAGACATAACCTGATAATGAAAGTTCATGGAATCATTTGTTAGGAGATATGTAAATTTGCTTAAGCAGAAACCCAAGGAAAAAAATAAATTCATCAAAATAGGCTCAACGATGGGGGTCAGATTCAAGAGTTCTCATTATGGCCAAAGAAGATACTTTACACTTCATAATTAATGTTCATCCAAAGCAAAGTTCACATTACAGTGGTGTGTGGACAATGTTGATGGTTTGTGGCAGAAATGCTCCAAAATAATTCTAGATTTTGACTTTGGGGATAAAACAGCAATAAAAATAAAATTAATTGAGAAAACAATAAACATATGAATCGTGCATCATGAAAGGTGTCTACGTACATTGGTAGGTACTACACACACAGTGTATATTGTTTCTTATCCAAGACAACAAACTACATGTTCATGTGTACTTGATCTATTCACTGGGGTGGGAGATTGCAACCTTCCCTGTTTCGACTAATGCAATCAACCCGGCGTGCACAATCAAATAAGATTAAATAGAACAAGTTGTCCTACAGCTTTAGGCTGTGCACGCCATACGCAAGAAGAAGAAGAAGAACTATTCACTGTTTCTCCTGTTGGTTCTCATACACAGTTCCCTATTACATGGACATTTGTATTCTCAACACCTGCAGAATCAATCAAGTACCTCTAACAAAAAACCACTGAAGCAAATAAGTGGTAAAAAAATGAGATGTTACTTACTATATGTGCTGAGGAGTCCTTCAAACTGCACCAGCAAACCCACAGTGTGAAGCTGCAACAGGAAGCCAGGATCGTGTAAACACGTGTGGAGTTTGATCACAAAACCACAGACTAGACCTGCAAGCTAATGAGAACAAGAATACTAGTTGCACATTAAAATTGAAATTTATTGTATAGATTTCATTTTATCAACTAGAACATAAATTACACTTAAATGTTTTCAGGACTAATTCCAAAACAAACAGGCAAGATGACACTAATAGTACTTTTATTCTATCTATTCTTTTCAGACAATTCCTCGGTTTGTCAAGGAGGACTCTCTCTAACTTCTACAGGTGCACAGTAGAGAGCATGCTGACCGGTTGCATCGTGGCTTGGTTCGGCAACTTGAGCGCCCTGGAAAGGAAAAGACTACAAAAAGTAATAAACACTGCCCAATCCATCATCAGCTCTGACCTTCCTTCCATCGAGGGGATTTATCGCAGTCGCTGCCTCAAAAAGGCTGGCAGTATCATCAAAGACCCACACCATCCTGGCCACACACTCATCTCCCTGCTACCTTCAGGTAGAAGGTACAGGAGCCTGAAGACTGCAACGACCAGGTTCAGGAATAGCTACTTCCCCACAGCCATCAGGCTATTAAACTTGGCTCGGACAAAACTCTGAACATTAATAGCCCATTATCTGTTATTTATCAGTTTATTTATTCATGTGTGTATATATTTATATTATAGTATATGGACACATTAATCTGTTTTGTAGTCAATGCCTACTATGTTCTGTGTGCTGAAGCAAAGCAAGAATTTCATTGTCCTATCAGGGACACATGACAATAAACTCACTTGAACTTGAACTTGAACTTGATTGAGCATGAAATATTTCCACATCAGTAGAAAGTGGATGTTGCTGCTGTGTAATTTACTTTAGTATGGGGTAGCCATTAAACGCCAACTTTGACACAGTCTTCATACGCAAGGTCTTGGGCCTTGCAAAGGGGCGCAATGAAAGCACACTGGTACAATAGAAAACATGCTATAGCCACTCCCACTCCAGTTACAGGTTTCTATACAGCTGCACTATCTGCATTCTCTACAGTATCTCACTCCTCCAAACAACTGAGCTCACTCCCTTGCTCAATCTATCTTCCTTCTCATCCAGTTCCTTTTGGCCTCGCTCTCCCTTCCTCCCCAATCCACACCCTCCCTCCGCCACTCTCTCCTCTTTTCACGGGATGTCTCTGAAAAGTAGCCGCATATTAAATTCTGAGATTAGAAGGCATGTGCTTTGAATGTATTTAAGTAAAAAGCTCGGAGAAGTGGCAAAGAATTGAGATAGATAACTCCAGCTGACGACACGTGCACAATGGGTCTAAAGGAATCCACCCGTGTTGTAAATTCATTGACTGCTTGCTCCTGCTGCTAGCATTGAGAGGTAGGTATTTTCTTTGTACAACAGATGTGCTAGTTCATACAGAAGACCAGACATGTTCAACGATGGGATCCACAGGATCTTGGTCACTGCATACATGACCTGCAGACGCCACTTGCAAGACCTACTTAAACATTGCTTGAAGGAAACAATAGACAATAGGTGCAGGAGTAGGCCATTTGGCCCTTCCAGCCAGCCAATGTGATCATGGCTGATCATCCCCAATCAGTACCCCGTTCCTGCCTTCTCCCCATATCCCCTGACTCCGCTATCTTCAAGAGCCCTATCTAGCTCTCTCTTGAAAGTATCCAGAGAACCCGCCTCCACCGACCTCTGAGGCAGAGAATTCCACAGACTCACAACTCTCTGTGAGAAAAAGTGAAAAACCCACTTCAACAAGGTCAACTTTAAGCAGTATGCCTATTCATTGAGATCCCTAGTCCCTGGCAACCCAGAGCATATGAACCCTGCTTAATAAGCATTGATCTGTTGCTTATTCTTCTTCCAAACTTGCTATCTTCTTACAGACCTCTCTTCTCAGTCTTTGCCTTGCCCATAACAGCAAACCTTCCAGTCCAACCCTCACTGTCTGATCTTCATCCTGACTTCCCAATCAGACCCTCTGTCACTCAGAGAACAGTAATTAAGTATATATCTAATTGCTGTTTTAAGAAATTTGAAAGAAAATCTTCATGAAACATGAAAGAAAATCTTCTACTTTGCTTAATTATTGGAGAATGTCTGGTTCAGAAAATCTTGCACCATATCATTGATTACATAGACCAAAGTACTGAGACAGACTCCCCCCCTCCCGCATCCCCCCCCCCCCCCCCCCCCCCCCCCCCCCCCCCCGCACATTTTTACACATCCCCAATCCTTTCCATTCCTTACTTTAATTTCATGTTTCATGTTTATGTTTTATGACTGGTAGCAGATCAATTTCCCTCCTGGGATAAATAAAGTTCTATCGTATCGTATTGTATCATCATATCGTATTAACTGAGCCAATAAAAACAAAGACATTTTATTCAATTCCTTGTTTAGATTGTCTATTGTCTACAGATATGTATTACAAAATATTAGGATTCATGGATAAGATATTGTGACATGATATCTGTGCTCTATGTTATTAAGTCTAGTAATTCTTCTGTAAAGACAAATTATGATTTTTTATGTTAAGATATTATTCAATGTTACCTGCTCCTTTCCCTCACATTTCCATTTTTATTGTCTGCTAACATTATTATAATTTTCAGAACCAGCAATGCCAAACAAACTCTGTATTTATTTATCCACTGTTTACAGGGTTATTTCATGGCTCAACTGAATCCCGGGAGACAAAGGTAAGGGGAGCGATTGTCAATACTTCCTTAAAAATAGAAAATCCAAATGTACCAAAATAGATTTATTTTTCTACAGGCTTATAGATCAGACAATTTGACATGAGTTTATTCCTTTCGGTATAGAAGAGCAAAATTCCCCAGCCTAAATAGAATTTAGAGTTATGTATGGCATAGCTTTGCATTGGGAATAGATAATAGTCAGTTCAACTCCCATGAGATTAATTACTGTATTAAAGATGCTCCATTACTGGAAGTGCTGGAACATAATCTAAGCTAAAGTGCTTTCCTTGCCAGTCTACTGTAAGCATGCACTCAATATCCTGGGAACCATTTGCCTCACTCAAGTAGGAAATCTTGAGTTCACATGGTTGCCTGATATTTCTTATGCTTCAAGGTAACTTATCAGAACAAATTCCCTGGTGGTTCATTAGGTGATTATCAGGTGTTCTACTAGCTCATCCATTCAGTATCAGAGCACACTACTCTCTCACGGAACTGTGCTAAATTAGTTTATCTCAGTAGAGTGATTGCAATTGGTTGCCCTAATAATAAGAAAAATTCCAATCACTTCTTGCAAAAGAAAACTGGCTGCATTTGTGTTCAAAAGACTGAATTAGACTGCAATGTGTTTTTTTCCGTTAGAAACTCACAAGTTCAGAGCCCAGACTTTGGACTTGCTTCAGACGGAGAGGAAGAATAATCGAAGAAGCTATTTAAAAAAAAACCTGCACACTGGACATGGATAATTCACCATCCCTAATTACTCCTGAATTGTGGAGTTAGGTAGAGTTCTCTTTTAGAGGAACATTAATGAACCAGTTTTATGATCATTTGGTATTTTCACAATAACTGAAGTTAGTTTTTTTTTTTTAAATGTCTTGATTTAATTAATTATTGTATGGTGGGATTCAAAACTGTTCAAACTCCGGATCAATGGTCCAGAACTCCATTTGCTAATATAGGAATTTAGTATGTACAGTAGTTACACCCAGAGGCTATAATAATTGACATGAGCCTGGATCAAAGAAATGAGTCTCTGGAAGAACTCAGCAGGTCAGACAACATGAAAGGAAATGGACAGTTAATGTTTCGGGTCGTGATCCTTCATCCTCCAGTGGCCCGTTTTTCGTTCCAGCACGTGCAGTCCCTTTTGCCTCCATGAGCCTGGATCGCTGCTTAATGTAGCCAAGGATATCATTGCCTGTTTGCCACACAATTTAATCTACGCACATTTCATCTCAGTCATTCCCTTTGTGTGACATTTGTGAAATATTCACTTACTGCTTGGCTGAACACAATGTCTCTCCTCTGATGCAACGCCAAGGCCTGTGGTATATTGGAACCACAATCTTGAAGAAGAACAAATACCATGGCCTTCTTTGCTCTGTTTATCACTTCATTGACACAATCCTTCAGGGTAACTGCCAGAGGGTACAGTCCTTCATACCAGTCATCTTATAAAACAAATACAATGAAGAAAATTAACAAAGCACAATTTGTATGTAGAAATGCATTCAAATAGTTTTCAAGTTACCCCTGACACCTATTTCACTCTTCAGTTATAGTTTCTACTAGGTCATAAGAATATTTATAAGGATTTTCATTTAATTGCATTCTTCTCAATGGACCCATTTTAAGATCCCATGGAAAAGCAACTTTTTTTTTGCCTTCCATCACAGTGAGGAATGAGGAGGAGCCACTGTGGTGGATGCTTATGTTAAAATGTGTTTTTGAGTGATCTGTCCTTTTTATTGTATGACTGACCTGGCAAATTAAATTCCTCGTATGTTGCAAAACATACTTGGCGAATAAAGTGTGATTCTGATTCCGATTCCACAACTAGCAACGAGGAGAAATTTATCATCATATTTTGTGCTGACAGTTTTGCATTAGTGATCTTCGACTAGATTCCATCAGGCAAATTAGATTTTCCTCATTCAAATAAAAAATCTATTCTCCCTGTTTCCCTGTTAAGTCCTAAAATATGTATCATTGAAATCCACTAATGTATCTGCCTTGAGTTCAATAATTTAAATTATTAACAAATTATGGACAAAATATTCAATATCATTGTCCTAGCTTTATCTTCCATAATGGGACTCTTTTTCATTACCTTCTTAAACTATTCTGTCACTTCTTATACCTTTGGAAAAGTCTTTGATCCATGCGTTTAGATTATCTGACCTTTTTTAACCGACCCTCAGTACTTTTCACATTCCTTTATAATCCTACATTTTCCTTTCATTTTAAACAGTTGATTTTCAAACTATTTATTAAGTGGATAGACTTGGTTTATACTCTCTAGAATTTAGGAGATTGAGAGGGGATCTTATAGAAACTTACAAAATTCTTAAGGGGTTGGACAGGCTAGATGCAGGAAGATTGCTCCCGATGTTGGGGAAGTCCAGGACAAGGGGTCACAGCTTAAGGATAAGGGGGAAATCCTTTAAAACCGAGATGAGAAGAACTTTTTTCACACAGAGAGTGGTGAATCTCTGGAACTCCCTGCCACAGAGGGTAGTCGAGGCCAGTTCATTGGCTATATTTAAGAGGGAGTTAGATGTGGCCCTTGTGGCTAAGGGGATCAGAGGGTATGGAGAGAAGGCAGGTACGGGATACTGAGTTGGATGATCAGCCATGATCATATTGAATGGCGGTGCAGGCTCGAAGGGCCGAATGGCCTACTCCTGCACCTAATTTCTATGTTTCTAAGTTCTATTTGATGCATCCTGATTTCACTTAATTAAAATATGCCTGTTTATTGCTGCATCCTGGTTTTACTTAAATACTTCCCACAAACAACCATTTGCTATCATTTCATTCATTAGTACAGGTTTGGTACAGACTAGTACAGACTGACTTTGGTGCCTTCCCACACAGTGGGGAACTTTGACTCTGCTGTGTGGGGATGTTTTATGTCAAATTCTATAGTGTGTTGTGTTCTTTATTTTTATTGTATGGCTGTATGGGAATCTCATTTCACTGTGTCATCTGGCACATGTGACAATTAAATGTATCTTGTATCTTGTAGGTTGTATTCCGATTTCATGTCACTGTGAATTACTTTGGACTGCATATCTAACTGGAAAATATTATACATGGGCAAAGATTAATGGAGCTGTGCGGGGGAAATATTTTTACTCAGAGTGCTGGGTGCCTGGAACAAACTGCTAGGAATAGTTATGGAGGCAAATAGAATAATGATGTGAAATGGGCGCGTGGATATGCAGGGAATGAAGGGATTTGAATCCAGGTACCTTCACCTGCAACGACAGGAGAAGCAACATCTGTCCCTATACCTCCTCCCTCGACTCTGTCCAGGGACCCCGACAGTCCTTTCAGGTTAGGCAGAGGTTCACTTGCACCTCCTCCAACCTCATCTACTGTATCCGTGGTTCAAGATGTGAACTCTTATATATCGGCTGGACCAAACATAGACTGGGCGATCGTTTCGCTGAACACTTTCGCTCAGTCCGCCCGGGGCTACCTGATCTCCCGGTTGCCAAACACTTTAATTCCCCTTCCCATTCCCGCACTGACCATTCTATCCTGGGCCTCCTCCATTGTCAATGTGAGGCTAAATGCAAATTGGAGGAACAGCATCTCATATTTTGATTAGGCGTCTTACAACCCAATGGTGTGAATATTGATTTCCCCAACTTCAAGTAACCCCTGCATTCCCTCTGTCGCAATCCCTCCCACACCCAAATCGGACCAGCTTCTCGATCTCACCAGCTTCTCGATCTCACCAGCTTCTCGATCTCACCATGCAAACAGCTAACAATCGGCTGTTTCCTTTAACATCGATATTTTATTTTGCATATCTTTAATTCGTTTGTTCTATATCTCTCTAGATCACTCTTGTTTCCCTTTCCCCCGACTAGTCTGAAGAAGGGTCTCAACCCGAAACGTCACCCATTCCTTCTCTCCAGAGATGCTGCCTGTCCCGCTGAGTTACTCCAGCATTTTGTGTCTATCTTTGATATGAATCAATTGCAGGCAGGTGAGATTAATTTTTCTTGCCATTATGTATGGCACATGTACTGTACTTATCTATGTTCCATAAATGTCAGCTATTATTTTTGCTTTTGTTTCAGGATTCTTATCTTTGTCACACTTTCCCTTTTCCCTCTAATGCTGACGTTGACTACGATGTTCTTGTTGTTTCCCAATTGTCTGTTCTTTCCGATATTGTTTTTTTTCCGCATCTTATTCTCTTCAACTAAATGAAAAAGTCAGAACACTGTCTACAAGGTATTATCAATTTGATTTCCTTGCAATACTTTTATCCCTATCTACCCTACGAGTTTAAATTACACATTGTAA